>NW_012105109.1:315953-318459 GCF_000951045.1 Mandrillus leucophaeus | reverse complement strand
CCTGTAATCCCGGCTACTCGGGAACCTGAGGCAGGAGAATTGCTTGAACCCGGGAGGCTGAGGTTGCAGTTAGCCGAAATTGCGCCACTGCACTACAGCCCTAGTGACAGTGTGAGACTCCGTCTCAAAAAAAAAAAAAAAGGACATTACAAAGGGTCAGAAATAGTCACTATTTCCACTAACCAGGCTGGAAAACTTCATAGTCCATTGGACGTTGGATAGAGTACACAAAAAAGTCTTGATTTAGTAGTTGTTTAGTAATTATTTAGTAGGCAGTAATTAGTCCTAGCTGATCTGTGCTCTAGTGCCATCTAACTGTTAAAAGTTAGACCCAAGTGGATCAAACTTAACAAACCATGACAGATGACAAGACCAAACTTCAGTAGTAGTTATAGAAATAGAAAAATGTTCACAAACCAGTTAAAGTGCAATTTACATATGTCATGCAATGAAAAATTACCAAGCTTGCAAAAAGAAAAAGAAAAAAAAACCACACATAATGAGGAGAAAAATCAATTGCTGATCAGAACTGAAGTAATGTTAGAATCAACAGGCAAGGACATTAAAACAGTTATTGTAACTATATCCCCTATCTTCAAAAAAGATTATCAGAACTATAATGAAAAAGGTAAGTGGTGGTAAAGATGTAAAGAAAGTGGAATTGTCATGTTGATGGGAATGTAAAATGGTGCATAGACTTTGAACATAGGGTTACCATATGATTCACAGTTTCACTCCTAGTGATATATCTAAGACAGATAAAAACATGGAGACACAAAAGTACACAAACATCCATAGCAAAAGCTGAAAGGTAAAAACAACCCAAAGGTCCATTAACTGGTGAGTGAAAACACATACTTTCATTCAATGAAGTATTAATCAGTAATAGAGAGAACTTTATTACATGCTAAATAACGGTTACTGCATGCTAAAATATGAACGAACCTTGAAAATATACTAAGTGAAAGAAGCTAATTATAAAAGACCACATAATATATTATTTCATTTATGTTAAATGTCTGGACTTGACAAATCTGTAGCAACAGAAAGTAAATTTATATAGTGCTTGTCCAGGGCTGGGAATCGGTGGGAATAAGAGGTTGAGAGAGTATGGGGAGGGACTGCAAATGGATATAGTGTTTCTTTTAAAGGGGTAAATAAAATGTTCTATAATTAAGTTATGGTGAAGGTTGCACAATTCTATACAGAAAACCACTAAATTTACACTTTACTGCTGTCATAAAAGCTGTTAAAAAAAGTTAATCAAAGACACACAGCTTGTAATAAAGACCTAAATCAAACTTGTAGAGATGAAAACTACAATGTGATAGATGGAATTAGATGGTGTTAATAGTATGTTACACATTGCAGAATGAAAGTGAAACATAGCTCTAGAGAAACTACCCAAAATGAATCACAGAATATTAAAAAATGAAAATAAAGTAACATGAACTAATCAGTGGTGAGCTGTGAGACAACTTCTAACAGCCCAATATACTTGAAAGTGGAGTCTCTGAGAGGGAGGCAAGGGGAGAGGACTAGAAAACATAAGCAATAAAGACCAAAAAATTTGAGATGTGATGAAAAATGTAATTCATATATTCAAGAAGCTTCACAAATCTCAAAGAAATATTAAGAAAATTACATCAAGTTACACCATAATTCATAACCTAAAACCATTGATAAAAAATTCTAAAGTAATTAGGGGTGTTAGGGCACATGTTACATAGAAACAAATATCAGGATTACAGGAAATTTCTTTTTGGAACAATGCAAGCAAGACAATAGAGTAACATCTTTCAAGTACTGTAAGAATCAAAACAGTCAACCTTGATTTCTATTTCCAGCAAACAGCTTTCAAAAATGAAGGCTAACTAGGCCAGGCGTGGTGACTCACGCTTATAATCCCAGCACTTTGGAAAGCCAAGATGGGCGGATCTCGAGGTCAGGAGATCGGAGATCGAGACTATTCTGGCTAACACAGTGAAACCGCACCCCCCTCCCCCGCCCGTCTCCACTAAAAATACAACAATTAGCCAGGCCTGGTGACAGGCACCTGTAGTCCCAGCTACTCAGGAGGCTGACTCAGGAGAATTGCATGAACCCGGGAGGCGGAGGTTGCAGTGAGCTGAGATCACGCCACAGCACTCTAGCCTGGGCGACACAGCAAGACTCCACCTCAGAAATAAAGAAATAAAGTAAGTAAGAAAGAAAGAGAAATAAAAATAAAAAGGCTAACTAAAGACATTCTTAAACACACAAGCATGGAAGGCAATTTTCAGCATAAGATCCCACACTACAAGAAACATGGAAGAAGTTTTTCAGGCTGAATGAAAATGGCATTAGCTTCAAATCTGAATGTATACAAAAGAGTGAAATGGGCCGGGCGCGGTGACTCAAGCCTGTAATCCCAGCACTTTGGGAGGCCCAGGCGGGCGGATCACGAGGTCAGGAGATCAAGACCATCCTGGCTAACACGGTGAAACCCCGTCTCTACTAAAAAATA
>NW_012105109.1:314569-315832 GCF_000951045.1 Mandrillus leucophaeus | reverse complement strand
AAAAAAAAAAAAAAAAAAAAAAAGTGAAATGTGGTCCTGGCTACTTAGGAGTCTGAGGTGGGACGATCACTTGAGCCCAGTATAAAGCTGTGATGAGTTGGTCATGCCATTGCACTTCAGCCTGGGTAACAGAATGAGACCCTATCTTTAAAGAAAAAAAAATTGTGATGTGGGTTTTATAGCATATGTAAAAGTAAAATGTAGCACAAAGTGTGGGAGAGAAGAAATAAAAGTAAATTTATATGCTTGTACAGTTTCTCTGAAGGTTGTGTATCAGTTGAAGGTGAACTGATGAGTTAAAACTGTGCAGTAGAGTCTCTGAAGCAATAGTGCCAACACACCTTAGAGGGGCTACCAATGCGTCATTTCCTTGTGTGATTTCTTTCTAGTGCAGACAGAAATTGTGACCAATAGAATACAATAAAGGTGGTGGGATGTCATTCTATTGATTAGGTTGTTTATTAGGCAGAGGGGATATCATTCCACTCATGCCTCCATTTTCAGGTATAGCAGAAGCTTAGCAGACTGCATTAAAAAAAAGAGGGATTCTCCTTCTGGCCTGGAAGAAGCATGCAACCATGTTGTAAATTGCCTGTGGTAAGTATCACATGGCAAGGAACTGTGAGTGGCCTTTAGGACCTGTAAATAGACCTGAGCTGATGGCAATGAGTAGATGGGGCCCTCAGTCAAACAGCCCTGAGCAGATTACGTTTCTACAAACAATCAAACAAAAAATAACGCTACTCAGTTAACATCTTGATTGAAAACTTAAGAGACCTTGAGCAGAATGCAAAACCTTGACCCAGTGAAACTGTCTTAAAATGTTGACTTATAGAAACTGTGAGATAATAAATGTGTTTTTTAAGATTCTAAATTGTGATAATTTGTTACACAGCAATAGAAAATTATTACAAACTTCTAAAACAAAGCATTGTAGCTAACAAATCAATAAAGGAGATAAAATAGAATATAAACAACTAATCCAAAAGAAGGCAGCAAAAGTGAAGAGGAACAAAGAAAAAAATGAAGGGAATAGAAAACAAATAGCAAAATGTTAGGGGTAAGCCTAAGCATATTTGTTATCACCATTAAATGTAAATATCTTAACTATACCATTGAAAGGAAGAGATTATTAGATTGGATACAACAGCAAAATTGTGTTAAGTACACTAAATATAAAAAAATAAAAAGATGGAAAAAATATTCCATGCTTAGTTAGATGAATGCTGAATAATTATACATTTGTATATTTATATATATTTA
>NW_012105109.1:283288-314449 GCF_000951045.1 Mandrillus leucophaeus | reverse complement strand
TTATATATAATATCTATATTTTTTTTAGGCAAAAGGCTATCACCAGAAGTAAGAAAGTGATATTATCATGATAAAGGGGTCAATCATGTGAACTTAATCATAAGTGTTTTTGTACACCTAATGTGAGACCATGAAAATACATGAATCAAAAACTGAACTGCAAGGAGAAATAGATAAATCCATAGTCATTGTTGAGATTTCAGTAAGCCACTTATAATAATTTATAGAACACTGAACCTAACAGCAGAATAGTCATGCTTTTCCAGTGTATACCCAACAGTGAAGTCATAAAATTAGCCTGAACAATTATAAATGAATAGTACAATACACAATATTTAGGTTTTTTGTTTGTAAATGATCTAAATAGCCTATATGCATTGAATGTGATGATGTATGCTAATATTGCAGTCTTTTTCTTTGACTTAATTAACTCCTAATTTATCTTTAGATTTCTGCTCAGATTTTTCAGACACGATCTAGATTTTTGCTCAGATTTTTCAGACACGATCAAACCTTCCTTCACCTATATGCCTATATCAGACCTCCTTACTATAGGCTCACAAAGCTCTACAGACTTTTTCTGTTGTCACAGTTGCATTTTACATCTGCTTGTAGAATTATTTGAGTGATATCTCTTCTTTTCTAATAAGCTTATTGAGGATAAAAGTTATTTTTTGTTAATAGTTGATAGTAATAATAATTTGTTCTATGCATATTTATGCAATTTATGCAAGGCTACAGTAGGCCACTTTAAGGATATTGGTTTTATATAAACGTGGTAGAAATCTATTGAAAGTTTATTCAGAATTAGATGGCAAGTCATGTTTTAGTATTGCAAAGTTAAGCCTCAATCATGGGTGGAAAAATAAAAGGTTGAAAAATGTTATTATTCCAGTGGCCTTAGTAAAAGGTGAAAACATTTTTGGATTCTATAATAAGTAACTTGGCACTAAAGATACAAATAGCTCAATATATTTACGTAAAATAATTCATAGGTTTTATCATTCATTGGATACGTTGGAGTTACTAAACTATGTATAAAATATGTTACTTCAGTTTCTGATGGTGCAACTGGATTAACTGTGATGCAATTTATTTAAATAGTGATTCCTGGAAGATAATTCTATTTGACAAATGACAGAGGAAGATCTTCAACTTGATTTTGTTGACCTACCTATTAGAAGTGTTTTAGCTATTCATGTGTATATTTTTAAAAGACACTTGGATGTGTCTTGAATGGACAAGGAGGTTTAGGGCTTGGAAAAATGTGAGAACTGGAAATATATATTTGATCAACATAAATATATAGGCAATTGAAACTGTGGCCATCAGTGGCATTCCCTATGCTGACTATAGAGTGAAAAAGAAAAGAATGCTGGAATCAGTATAGTTGAGTGACTGACATATTGTGGATTTGTAGGAAACAGATGAGTTTTTAGTATCAGAGAAGTACCTACAGTGACAGAAGCATTAAAATAAATAAATTGAGGTGTGTAATACAGAAAATTCTTAGAAGAATTTTCAGCAATTTTTCATTTGCCAACGTTTTAATGCTCTCCATTGCAATTTGTATTGTATGTATACTTCTGATTTAGTGAAAAACGTTTTTCCTATGCATTCCATAAAGAATCTTCTTGCTTAACTAGTAAGAGTTCTTTCTGTTTGATGTGTCTGTTTTTTAACACTGTCTACCTATTTTACATTTATGATACAGTAGAGAAATGACACTTGCTAAAATGCACATTTTGACTAAAGTGGCAGGGATTGGCTTTATGTGTGAGAGTTTAGATCCCTTTGATCTATTTATCACAAATTCCTATGAAGATACTGCCTTTTGAATAAGATACTTTCCAAATATATCAATGATATCACTGTTAACATCTAAATTTAAATAATGGTTGGGTAAACTGAAGACCAAACCGTTCAAGGATAAAACAACAAATTGCAAGTCAAAATGACATGCTACAAGGTGAAGTTGGAAAATAGGATTTTAAACATCATACTGCATAAATTTGGCAACTCTGTTTCCCCCTCCACTTGGCTCTGATTGGGAGAGATCTGGCCTAAAATTCTAGTGAAAATAACAGTAGATCAATTAAAAAGTTTGAATCTAAGTCTTACTTCTTTCTGTGTTGTCCAATATGCAGCTTTTATTGTTTAGCACATACGAAATGGCTCTGAAAATAGTTGCATTATCACTTAAATAGAATATCCGACTATATTATTAAAATATATGAAGTGAGCATGGAGGCAAATTCATGTAGATTTATAAAACATTAAGCAAATATAAATAAGCAGATAAAACATATCTTTGCATTTGTCTATAGGCAGAACTCCTCCAGTACTTAATAAAACATCAAAACCAACATCATACTTTTGGAATCTATTTCTATTGCATAGAAACTTCTGTTTGCTGTGTTTATCTTTCTCAGGATTGTTTTAGGAATCGAAGCTATATTTCCAGATCATCACTTCCTTGAGGCAAGATCATCTAAATGAGTCATGGAAACCCAATAAATAAAACATTATATAAAAATACGTATGTATGTTAATATACACATATGTTCCCTGCCTCTCTCTCTCTCTACCCAATCTACATATATCTTTGCATGCATGTGAATATCTTACATTGTAAACATTCTCTAAAAAGTAATATCTTGAAATTCAGTTAATTATCTCCTTGAATTTTAACACTACCCTTTTTTTCTGAATAGAATCTCTGATTGTTTGCTTCCTATGTCACATTTAGTCACAGGTAGCTGAAATGTAATTTTATTGTGATGTTTATTAACTTAGAGGCTTAAACAATAATGGCTTAAATAAAGCACATGTGCTATAATTATTTCAAAGGATGCCTAAAAATGCACCTTTAGAAATAAGTTCACTTTGTATATGTATAGCAAAACATCATATTGTACACCTTAAATATATACAGTAAAATATTCCATGTGCTGTGTGTTATAATTGTCAAAAATATTTCTTCTACCTTCCTAAATGGAATATTTCTACATTTATATCACATCCATTAACTGATGGGTGTTTTTCCACTATTTCTTAAATATTCTCCAAGCAGTCTTAAAACTTATATAATTTAACCTGCTGAATTTTTTTTAAAAGATACTTTTGGTCATAGTAACTTTTGAAAAACATTTTTCCATAACTAGACAAAATGATAAAAATTTTATTTAAAAAACAAATTTGGGCCAGGTGCGGTGACTTACGCCTATAATCCCAGCACTTTGGGAGGCCAAGGTGGGCTGATCACAAGGTCAGGAAATCGAGACCATCCTGGCGAACACAGTGAAACCCCGTCTCTACTAAAAATAAAAAAAAATTAGCCAGGCATGGTGGTGGGCGCCTGTAGTCCCAGCTACTTGGGAGGCTGAGGCAGGAAAATGGCATGAACCCAGGGGGTGGGTGGCTCCACCCAGGGGGTGGAGATCACGTCACTGCACTCTAGCCTTGGTGACAGAGTGAGACTACATCTCAAAAAACAAACATCTCAAAAAACAAACAAACAAACTTGATAAATATTTCTTTGGTTTGGGTGTTTGAATGCATTAAAGCAAGTTTTATATTTGATCACAACTTCTACACAGTAAACTTATATGGCAGATAATAAAAAAAGTGTTCATTAGGGACTCAGACTCTTGATGAGCAAAATACTTTTGCTTTAATAAACTAATGAATATATTTTTTCTGATTTTATTGTGTGTTTTCAGTGTTGCTTTGGGAATAAGGAATCCCCATTATTTTACCTACATTTTAAAACAGTTTTATAAAAGTAGAAATTACATGCCTAAAATGTATTGATTATAAGTATAAAATTTAGTGATTTATTACACTGATAGAATTTTGCAATCAGTTGTAAGACATTTCTAGCACCCTGGAGAGATCCATTTTGTCTCTTTGCAGTGAATTGCAGTTCCTACTCCCTGGTCCAGAAAAAACAATGATACAGTTTTTGTCTATAGACTGGCCTCTTACGCACATTCAGGAGGTACACAATATGTAGGTTTTTGCATCTTTCTTCTTTCCCTTAGCACAGTGTTTCTGAGGATCATCTATGTTGTAGTATATACATCAATAATTTGTTCCTGTCTATTGATGAATATATTCCATTATGTGGATATACAAGATACAGTTTACTTGTTCACCAGTTGATAGAAATTGTATTGTTCCAGTTATTGACTTTTATAAATAATGCTGTTATGAACTTTCCCTTAAGAGTTTTTATGTGAGCTAGGAGCGTGACTTATGACTGTAATCCCAGCTCTTTGGGAGGCTGAGACCAGAAGATCACTTCTGGTCTTCCTGACCAGAAGAGGCCAGGAGTTCAAAACCAGCCTGAACAACATAGCAAGACTCTGTACAAAAAATACAACACTTAGCTGTGTGTGCTGGCATGCACCTATAGTCCAAGCTACTTGGGAGGCTGATGCAGGAAGTTTGCTTGAGTCCAGAAATTCAAGGTTGCAGTGACCCCTGATTGTGTGAGGTGGAAATTAAAGAAAGAAAGGAGAATGAAATTAGAAAGAATAAGGTTTCTGTATTCAGCTGACTCATCTGCAAGGCAGTGACAGGCAAAAGCTAGACCTAGGCAAAAGTTCTGATAACATTATCTAAGAAGCCAGGGCTCGAAGGAATGTGCTTTGGAGACTCTCCCAATACTCCTTTAACATAAGGAGAAGAAAAACAAATTTTCTCTAATGATATGAGTAAACCTATGAGTTTATGGATTCCTATTCTCTGCAACTAGTAACATCAAGTATTCTGTTTTATCTAAGTGGCAGAGAAGATCATAGGAAGCCTGAGCAGGCCTGAACTACAGCCACCTAGGTGCCATAGCAAAAGTTATGAGATAAGTCCCTACAAGGCACTTGAGTAAAACCTAGATAACAGTCATCTAGGCCACATAGCAAGATGTCGTATATAATCCTGAGTTATGCACCTGACACAATTTGATTAACTGTCTTTGTTCTGCTTCTACACACTTCTTTCATGCCACTACACTTCACACCACTGTAAGCTTGCTTCAAACTAGCCAACCTTCTTTTTTAAGTGTGTATAAAAGCCAAGACCTGACTTTTTTCTTAGTCCAGTTTTTAGATGTTAAGTACGCTAGGTCTGAGTGCACTCACTAAAGATCCTCTTTTATTCACCCCGTAATCTTTCTAGTCCTTCTGATTCCCGCAACAGTGCACTGCCCTCCAACCTGATTGACAAAGAAAGTGCCTATCTGAAAAAGAAAAATAAAAAAAAGAGTGAACAGATGTTGACATTTCCCTTGAGTAGATAACTAGATATGATATAGCTGAGTTGAAAGATAAATGTATGTTTTGACTTTTCACGGAAGTGCCAAAGTTTTCTAGAGTGCTACCATTTTACAGTCCCACCTACTATATACGAAGGTTTCAATTTGTTCACATCTTTACATGGTGTGTTCAGTAATTTTGATTGTAAACATTCTAGTGGGTCTAAGGTGGTATTTCATTGTGATTTTATTGTGCATTTCACCCTGACTAATTATATTGGCCATATTTTCATATGTTTATTATCATCTGCCTATCCTCTTGAATGAAATGTCCATTCAGATACTTTGCCCATTTTGCAAAAGGGAGGTTGTTTTCTTACTATTGAGTTGTAATACATAGAAGTATTTTTTAATCAGATACATCATTTGCAAAATGTTTTTTCCCAGTCTGTGACTTGTTTTTTCATTTTCTGAAATGTCTTTTAGGCTATTAAGAACATTTTGCCAAACTGAAGTTACGGAATGTGTTTTCAGTATTTTCTTCTCAATTTTTTTTTTTTAAGTTTTTAGCTCTGACATTTATCTTTGAGCTAGTATTTGTGTACGGTGTAAGGTAAAAGCCTAAATTCATCATTGTGTATGTGGATATTCAATTTCTGCAGCATGCTTGTTGAAAGACTATTCTCACTTAATTGCCTTGACTCTGGTTTTCAAAAATCAATGGGCCATATAAGTTACTGCAATTTCAAATCTTCTCTTCTAGACAGTTGTTCCCAACACAAAGAAATATCAAATGTTATAGGTGATGAATATCCTAAGTATCCTGATTTGATTGTTACACATGTATCAGAATATCACAACCTCATACATATGTACAATTATTATGTATCAATAAAAATAAAAATTTAAAAATCAGTTGTCCATAAATGTATTTTGGTGTCTGTAGTCTCAACTCTGATTCACTGATTAGTATTCCTGTTCTTTAGGCAGCATCACATTGTTTTGATTATTGCTCCTTTATAGTACATTAAGAAATTGGGAAATGTGAGTTTTCCAACTTTTCCATTGACAAAAATATCTGGGTTATTCTGAGTAATTTGCGTTTTCATATACATTTTAGGAAGGACTTGTCAATTTCTGCTAAAAATCCTGCTGGGACTTTTTTTTAGAGATTAAATTTAATTAGATTGGAAGATATAAGTTACGGTTCTTTTTCTTTGTTTTTAAAATTTTTAATTTGCATTTTCACTTCTATATGGTATTTAAAAGCTTGGCTGCCAATAATTTTCAGATAATATTTAACATTCTTACTGCGTAAGACACTGAACCAGTGTTACCCCCAAGTGTCCCCAGGAATTGTCTGGAATTGGTGAGACTGAACGCTAGGTTGTTAAGCTCTTCTTTATCTACATAAGTATCTAAAATACACATATACACATGGAAAAGTTAGACTTTTAGAAAAAAATGCATACTCAGATAACAGTGTGACACAATAACCTCACCTTGTTTAAAAGAAAGTAGGCACAAAGTGTAAATATTTTATTCTCAGTAAGATAATATTGACAGAACTAGATATTTTTCTATGAAACAATTAGGTGATTTTTTTTTCCTTAATAAAAATTTAAACAAAACTCTATTCTGCAGATTTCAAGTACTAATTATCACAGTGCTTTGAAAAAGGCAACAGCAAGTACAAAACTGAGATGCATATTTTGTAAGTTCAGAAAAGGACCAGTTTCTCCTTTAACCTGGCATCTTATGGATTGCGTGACCAAAATTCACGTGTATCAATCCAACAGCACTGTATTAGGCTTTCAAAAATGCATATTTTCTCATTTAGTTGCCACAAAGAAAGCTCTCTCAATTGACTTTTATTATTCTAAATCAATAGAAAGGAAACAGAAGCTCACTAAAGCTAACTTACTAAAGCCACAGAGGTGGGAAGTGGCAAATATAAATCTGAGTCAAATCTGTGTCACATCAAAGTCTGCTGTATTACATGTGCCAATTGGAGTTAGACCCGAGAGGTTTTAGTACAAATAATCTTTGAAATACCCTTCCTCACAGCACTGCAATTACCAGTGTTTTCAATATTTTTTTATTTTCAACCATATTTTCTAAATGTGTTTTGTAGGAAATTTGACTGGGACAAAGAATGACCAAAGGCCAACCTTAGCTAAAGGAGGCTTTTATTTATTTATTTATTTTGATCAGAGAAAATGAATTTTCCCCTGAAGATGCTTATCGTCAGATTTCTTACAGCACAATTCGTGGCAAAATGCAAAGAGCCTTGTCTTTGGAACAAGAGATTGAAGTTCAAATACCTAGCACATTTGTAACCTTGGATAATTTACTTAGTAATTCAGTTTTATTATTTATTACATCATGATTATAGTGATGATAATTTTTTTTTTTTTTTGAGATGAAGTTTCACTCTTGTCATCCAGGCTGGAATGCAATGGCGCAATCTCGGCTTTCTACAACCTCCACCTCCCAGGTTCAAGCAATTTTCCTGCCTCAGCCTCCCGAGTAACTGGGATTACAGGCCCCTGTCACCAAACCTGGCAATTTTTTGTATTTTTAAGAGAGATAGGGTTTTGCCATGTCGGCCAGGCTGGTCTTGAAGTCCTGACCTCAGGTAATCTGCCCGCTTTGGCCTCCCAAACTGCTGGGATTACAGGTGTCAGCCCCCATACCCAGCCTAGAATATTTCTTACGAGAAACCATAAAAGTTAATTTTTGAGAATGCCTCAACTTAAGTTTGACACATAGTGGATGTTATTAACATTTTTGTTTCTGTTTTCATCAGTTTCTTTTGCAGGTCATATTTACATAAAGCCAGAACATTAAAAACTGCAGAAATCATTTGGGAATATGTTTTCATGTAAGAACTTAATAAATGCTAAAAAGTATACAACAAGGATTAGTTTTCCAATACACTATCTCTTTCAAATGCATTTTTACTATAATTTACAATCTTTACCTTTCACCGTTTCCTATTATTCATTTTTCGATGTCAACTTCCTCAGTAAACTTAAAACTCTAATTTATAGTTTCAGTAAAATAATAATTAAGAAATACCATTCTAGAAGCTTAAAATTTAGCTTAGAAAGCTGGTACTACTCTTCTGTGAACTATGATTCTGAGAGTCACCAGTGGTGTTAGCTACTGCTGTACTTGCCGGAATTTTCAGATCAAGATACTGCATTTTGTTTTAGGAGGGATCTTCATGTTTAGCATTTAAATTGCAGATCATAAGGTAATTCTTGCCTTGGTTTGCTAGTTCCAGATGGATAGATTCTGACTTACACACTGTTCAATTCCCTATTTTAGTCTGTCATTTCTCTAACAATGCTCAGCATCCATGCAATTTGGACACGGACCATCAGAACTAAATTGCAATGCCCTCATGAGAAAGGGTTTCTCACTAGGAGCAAATGCACATGAAACCTTTTGGATTTTTTCTAATCATGATTTAGCCCTACAGCTTCTTCCTTTTTGTTTTATGTTAGTAATAAACCAAACCACCATGAAAAGTGCCTGAAAGCTAAAGGGATTATTTTAAAGTCGCAAACTTATTTTTACATACTTGTTGCACTTACAATCATCTTTGGGTTGTTTTCATTGCCTCAGCCTAATTTTCAAGGGAGATCATTTCACCCTATCTATATAAACTCTTTCCATTCAAGAAGAGTTATCTATTATTCAGAGCTCAGGTTGAACACAAAGTTGACTTGGTTTGCCACTCAATAGCTATCAAAATTCACCCCAGGACAGCCAGTATTTCATAGGTGCACAAAGTGAGTGGTTTGGAAAAATCACTAAAATAATAAGAACAATCTGAGGATTATTCCCCATTTTACTCAAATCCATCTATTCTATAATATTGCAATGTTGCTATAGATGTTACTAATCCATTCAAAATTTTTTGTTTAAAAATGTTTATGAGGAAATGTCATAAATCCTCAGGTAACTTTGTATTGCCATTGAAGAAAATACATTAAAAAACAAATTATTTGTTGCCTTTTCCCCCATTCATATATCTCTCTATCTTATTAATACTCTATGTCCAAAACCAATATAATTTGAACAATTAGTTTTCCAGGTAATTAAAATTTGTAAAATCATGGTAATTACAGTATTGGTTTTCATTATTTCATTGCCACAATGTGCTGTGCCATTTAAAAGTAGTGATATACTGGCATTTTTCTCAGTTCTTTTCTTGATTTTTAATATCTAGATATGAATTTTTATTGAGATATACAAAGATATTTATTCCCTATCTTAAGATTTTAAATCAAAGATGCATTACAAATCCTCTACTCGTTAAAATTCTTCCAAGTATTATACTTTTACAATTATATTTGCCTGGGTTTCTATTGAAATTAAGCATTTTTTCTTAATTATGTTAATGATTTGTGTTTTTCTAGGAGCTAATAGGTCATCTATCTGGATATAGGCCTTCCTTAGGGAACAGTTTTAGCATGAGTATTTAGGGACTATTAAAGATATCTGAAGTACATAAATAAAACCTTCTTTGTGAAATGTCTGATTAAATCTTTGGCCGATTTTTTAAAATGGGGTTTGACTTTCTATTGTAATTATTATAATACTTACAAGTATTTTTTATGTATTCTGGACACAAGACTGTTGTCAGATGTACAGTTTGCAAAAATTTTGCCTTTGTCACAAACATTTTAATTTTCTTAATGATATCTTACCAAAAGAAAATTTTTAAAAAGTAGTCGTAGTCCATTATATCAAATATACATTTTATGATTTTTACTTTTATGCATATCATCTTAGAAATATTTGTCTAAGCCAAGGCCACAAACATTTTTCTTAAATATTTCTGGCAGAAAGTTTATGTTTTCCACTCAAATATTTATATTTATGATCAATATCAGGTAAATTTTTGATGTAGCATGAGATAGATGTTGAGGCTCATTTTTAATATTACTGTACATTTGAGCACCATTTTTTGAAATATATTTCACTTTTGAATTAGTTTGACATTTTAGTCAAAAATAACATTGACTATATCTAAGTAGATGTATTTTTGGAGTTTCTCTTTTGTTTCATTTATGTATATGTTTATTCTTATGCTAATACCAGAGTCTTAATTACTGTATTTTAATATTAATTCTTGTAGTGGGTTAGTTTATATCCTCTAGCTTTGTTCATTTTTCAAAATATTTTTGGCTTTTTTTGTCATTTCCATTTCCATTTACACTTTATAATTAACATCACATTTTACAACAGATTTCCTTAGTTTTGGTTTGAGTTTCCATTAAATCTATAAAGGTGGTGAGAATGGTCACCTTAACAGTTTTGAATCATCTAATTTATGAACATAGATAACTCTCAAATCATAAATATGTTCTTTGCCTTTTGTCTGCAACATGTTGTAGATAAAGTTGTACAGATTTATTTATATTTTATTTCTCTTTTAACTAGTTTTAATAATTCATATCCTTCAAGACTTTATTTTCTGTAAATTGTCAAAATTGTTAGAATAAAGTGTTCACAAGGGTTAAATTATAATCTTTCCATTTCTTTTCTTATTGATTGATTGAAATGGAGTTAGCACTTGTTGTCCAAGGTGGAGTACAATGGCACTATCTCAGCTCACTGCAACCTCCGCCTCCAGCTTCAAGTGATTCTCCTTCCTTAGCCTCCCGAGTAGCTGGGATTGCAGGCATGCACCACTAGGTCCGGCTAATTTTGTATTTTTGGTAGAGATACTTTCTCCATGTTGGTCAGGCTGGTCTCGAAGTCCCGACCTCAGGTGGTCCGCCCGCCTCAGCCTCCCAAAGTGCTGGGATTACAGGCATGAGCCACTGCACCTGGCCTTCAATTTCTTGAGGATCTGTAGTAATTTATCCTCTCTTATTTCTGGTAGTCTCTTTCTCTGTCTCTGTCTCTGTATCTCTCTCTCTCTCTCTCTTTCTCTTTCTCTCTCTCTTTCTCCTTTCTTTCCTCTCTCTTTTTCTCTTAACTAGTCCAGCTTGAGTTGTATTCATTTGTAGGCTTTCTTTTTCAGAAATAACTTTGGGCTTATTGTTTCTCTATAAATGTTTTCTGTTTTCAATAACACTGATTTATGTTTGTATCTTTATTATTAATATTTCCTGGCATGTTGTATAAGTGCAAAATCAAAACTATTGGTTGATGATATCGTTCTATCATCCATATTTTATGTCATGTCATTCTACCAATTGTTGAAAACAGAATGGTGAAACTTCCCACTGTATTTGTGGATTTGTCTATTTCTCATTTCAGTTCTATCTGTATTTTTGTCACGTAGGTTGAAGCCTTGGAGTTTGGTTCATACACGTATAATATTGCTATATGTTCTTGATGTTTTTTTTTTATTTTTAATTATAAGGTAATGCCCATATTTTCTCCTAGTAATTTTTTTTTTGGTGTTCCAAGGCCTAACTTTATAATGCTAATGTAGGCACTGCTTCAATTTTTATTAATATATGCAGAATATATTCTTTTTGCATAATTTTTCTTTTAATCTTTGTGTTGCTATTTTGAGTTTCTTAAAAAGAACATATAGTTGGTTATGGTTTTTTAAAATCTACTCTATCAAATCTTGTCTGTTAATGTGCATGTTTAGACATTTTAACATTTAGAGTATATTATGTGTATGTATTTGTTATATATCAGTTTACATAAGTGAGGTTTGTTGATGTCTATGTATTATCAGTGATGGAATTTTGAGCTACATAATTCCATTTAGTTATTTTGTATAACTTGTATATTTGCTGAGATCTTCTATTTTCGTGTGTTTCAAGAGAATTTGTAGTTGGTTTCTAAAGCAGTTTTATGATAGTGGTTTTAAAATTCTCCCCCAAATGACTCCAATTCATCTCCATATTGTCATTCCTTATCTTTCTCACTAAATTTTAGTTATCTTGCTTCTTAGTATAATGAATGATGTTTTATTGTATCCTGGACATTTTGGTTATTCTGTTAGGTAATTCTTTTTTCTATCTAAGTCTTCTGTTTTATCAGGAAGTTAGTTTAAGTTTAATGATGTGTCAGTTCTGTTCTACTTCTGTGAGCTTTCATTCTCATAAAGGTTAGTTCCCGAACCCTTTCAGTCTTATTCTTGGCTGCTCTGTTTTCTCATGCTGCTGGAGCTCCTCCTGCTGAATGCCCCCAGCCAGTGCTATCTGCAGGATCACTGGACAGTCTTCTGGGGTGAAGCTAGAAGTTACTGAATCTTGCCTTTTTATGCTACTGGGTGGAAGCCAAGGAGACACAGGGCTTTGCTATTGTTGTAGCTGTGAGCAGATGGGGCCAGTCTCAGGGCCGTGGATCCAGAATGGGGATTGAATAACTTGAGCTTTACTTCTGCAGCTGCTGGGAGACCGTAACACCCACCTGGCCTGAGTCATGGAGCAAAGGCTGAGATGGCTGAGGATTCATTGTTTCACTGCTGTTAATGAATTTGATCATTAACAGAGGCCTCCTTTGTGGAAAATTCTTAGCAATCCCCATTAGGTCTCTTGGCTTCTACTCTGCCTGGCCTTTGGTCAGAAAGAGCAAGTTTTTCCCCTTTTTTCTTCTATGCCTATTGGTTGTTCCTTGCTGCAGGCCTTTCCAATACCTGCAATATAGAGAAAATAAAAAAGAAATCTCAGGGAACTCATCACATTATTATTTCTCAAGTCCTGTAGTCTCTAGCCTGTCTGCCTTCTTTTCAGCTTTCAGAATCGTTTTATTGTTGTCTATTAAATAATTTGCAGAGTATAGAATTATACTTAGAGAAGAGGAACAGAAAAAAGTGAATCAACACCATCTTCTTTCTGAAACTTTATTTATAACTGTCATTATAGCATATTTTTTTATCATTCAAAATTAGCAGTGATCCTAGAACATAATAAGTGCTTGGAAAGTAAAATTATAAGTAAATGAATTAACAAGTTAAGTGGTTGTCTAAATAAAAGGAAAGAAGAAAGAAAGGAAAGAAGAAGAAAAGAAGTCATGAATGAAGAAAATAGGAAAGGAAAGAAAAATTGTTGTTGTCAATGGACTATTCTAATAACAATATTATATATTGGAAAAGACACCAGCCTTACTTGTGTTACTAGCCAATTCATAATTTTGGTAATGAATTTAAGTTTTATAAACACATTTTTTAATTTATAAAAGAAAAGGCTCTGATGAAAATTTGTTGTCCTTTTTAGTCACGTATGTTCTGGGTCTTAAACAGTCTCTCTGAAAGCCATAATTGATGCTCCATTTAAAAGTGGTTTGCTATTAAGCTTATGGTTGTAGCTTCCGGGGCAGCATGCAAGCCCTGTGACACAGCTGTGCACTAGTAGGAAACAGCAGCAAGTCAATTGAATTGGTGTAAAACAATAGGGGATTCTGTACATTTTTTTCAAGAAATGGCATATGTAGGGCATGAGTCAAAGAGGTTGAGCTGCCAAAAAATGAAGAGCTCGACAGAGCTTTCACCTGTGAGCAGCTGGTCACACACTTTTGGTTTGCCAAATATGTTCACACGTTGAGAGAAACCCACCCAGTGGCTATTACCTTTGAACATCAAGGACAAATGTGTCATGGTTAATGCCTATCCAACTGTTAATGCAGTCTGTGCTTTTATTGGAACTTCTGTTCCCAGTTTAAAGGATATAACTAATATACTCTGCCTTGTTGATATTCCATTAGCACCTAACCTTTTTATGTAAGAAGTCACTAGGGATATGTTGAGGGTGCATATGTTTATTCTCTTGACCCCCAAACTTAACTAATGAACTTATATAAAGAGTGTTAAATTTTGAAATTCAGAATAAAATTGTCAGTAAAAGTATAAATGTGTCATTAAAACATTTTGCTAGAGGCATAGCTATGTACACCGTCCTTCATATATATATAGTATGCTTCATGAGTATATATGACACCATGGTTGCTCTTCAGATGCAAGCTGGAAGACTGTTCAGGGTTAATATTTTGAGAGCTTTCTGTAATCCCTTCCCCAAAGATAAGTAGAGCTTTCTAAAATGTAAATCTGATTGTATATTTTCGTTGCTTTATTAAGTCTTTCCATGCATATTTATTAAACATCTAGCGTGTGCAACACATTGTACTAATGTGGAGAATATGGTACGGAGTTTGAATAAAACAGATATAAAAGTTACAGTCTATTAGGTGAATGCTTGAGAGACCAAACTCTCTAAACATTTTTTTAATCCCTACATGATAATGACTGTTTACGACTTTTAAAAATATGTTCCTATTTATTTTCCCCTCCTCACTTTCCCATTTTTCTCTACCTATATCCCCCTACCCTAAAGTAAAACTTGCTTTTGGTTGCCCTTAACCTTTCTCATATGCTCTTCCTTTTGACTGAAATATCATGTCATCAAAACCTGCATACTTATGTGAAAAATACCACTCATTTTCCATCCCTTGCTTTGATATCAGTTCTTCTGAAAGTTCTTTCCTGGTGATCCTGACAGCCATTGGACATTAGCTACATGCTGCTTCTCTATTTTCCCATACCACTCTCTATATACTGTCTTACAATGGCTCTTATTATGCAGTTGTAAACAATATTATATAGCCATATTTAGGTTTTCATGGATTTAGAACATTTTAAAACATGTTGTCAATTGTGGTAAAATATGTAACATGAAATCTACCTTTTAAACTGTTTACATGTACAGTATATAATTCTTAACTATTTGAACATGGTTGTATAGCAGGTCTGTAGATATTTTTCATCTTTCAGGACTCAAGCTCTATACTTACTGAACAGCAAATTCTCATTTCCCCTCTCCTCCCAACCATAGTCAACCACAATCCCACTTTCTGTTTCTAAGAGTTTGAGACTTTAGATACCTTACATAAATGGAATCATTAAATATTTGTGTTTCTGTGACCATTTTTTTTCACGTAGTATTATGTGTCAATGTTCATTCATATGATGACATATGAAAATATTCTCTCAGTTTTCAAGAAGTAGATAATATACCACTGTGTGTCATTTTCTTTATCCATTCATCCATCAATAGACATTTAGATCCTTTTCAACTCTTGGCTACTGTGAATAATGCTGCAATGAACATTAAAGTGCAGATATATTCCATTCAAGGTTCTGATTTCAATTCTTTTGGACAAATATCTGGAAGTATGAAGGCTGAATCATATGGTAGCTCTGCTATTTAATTTCTTTGGAGAAACTCCATAATGTTTTCTGTAGCAGCTGGACCAGTATGAATTCCCACTGACAGACTTCTAATTTTTCCACATCCTCATCAACACTTGTTATTTATGACATTTTCCCTTTTGTATTTTATTTTTATAATTACCATACCTGTTGAGGTATGAGGTGATAAATTATTATGGTTTTATTTAGATTTCCATGATGATTAGTGGTACTGAGCATCTTTTTATATGCTGATTGGCCATTTGTATTTCTTCTTTGGAGAAGTGTCTATTGAAATTCTTTGTCCTTTTTTTAATTGGATCATTTGTTTTTGTGTTGGGTTATTGGAACACCTCATGTATTTTGGTATTAACCCCTATATCAGATATTTGCATTCCATACATTGGCTTTTCACTTTGCTGACTGTTTTCTTATCAGTGCAGAAACCTTTTAAGTTTAATTTATTCCCACTTGTCTGTTTTGCTTTAGTTACTTGTGTTTTTGGTGTTATATCTAATAAATTATTGACATAACCAATGTTATAAAGATTTTCCCTTCCATTTTCTTCTAGCAATTTTAAAATTCCAGATCTTACACTTAAGTCTTTAATCCATTTTCATTTGACTTTTGTGTAGTTTGTAAGATAGAGGTCCACTTTTATTTTGCATGTGGATATCTAGTTTTTCCAACACCATTTGTTAAAGAGGCTATCATTTCCTCATCGTGTAGTTTTGGCACCTTTGTCTGGGATCATTTGATTGTATAGACTTTGGGTTATTTCTAGGGACTCTATTCTGTTTCATTGGTCTAAATTTCTGTCCTTATGCCAGTTTCACGTTGACTTGGTTACTTTAGTTTTGTAATAGGTTTTGAAGCCACAAATTGTGAGGCCTCCAGCTTAGTTCTTTCTCAAGATTTTTTGTTTGTTTGTTTGACTATTCAGGGACTTTTCTGGTTGCATATGGATTATAGAATTGTTTTCTCTATTTCTGAAGAAAAAAATGCTGTTGAGATTTTTATTGGGATAACATTCAATCTGTAGAACACTTTGGGTTGTATGAAAATATTAACAAGATTAGATTTTCCAGTCCAAGAACATGAAGTGCCTTTCCATTTACTTGCATATTCTATAATTTATTTTAGCAAAGTTTTGTAGTTTTCAGTGTACAAGTCTTTTACCTCCTTGGTTAAGTTTATTCCAAAGTATTTTATAAATGTTGATACAGTTATAAATAGAATTGTTCCCTGAATTTTCTTTTCAAATTGTTTAGTTGGTATAAATAAACATCACTAATTTTTGTGTTATTTTTACACTATAGCCTTGCTGAATTTATTAGTTGTAACAATTTTTGTGTGAAATCGTTAGGAATTTCTTCATATATGATTATGTCATCTGTGAACAGAGATAATTTTATTCTTACTTTCTGATTTGGGTTTATTTATTTATTTTTCTTGCCACATTTCTCTTTCTAGGACTTCCAGTACTATGTTAAACAGAAGTGGTGATAGAGGACACCCTTGTCTTATTCCTAACCTTAGAGCAAGAGCTGTACGTTTTGCACCGTTGAAGATGATGTTACTGTAGGATTTTCATATATGGCTTTTATATATGTTGAGGTTTTTCCTCATCTATTGATATAATCATGTGTTTTCATTTTTAATTCTGTTCATGTGCTGAATCACATTTATTGATTTGTGTACATTAAACCAAACTTGCATCCCAAGAATGAAGTCTACCTGGTCACAGAAAATTAACTTTTTCATGTGCAGTTTAATTTGGTTGGCTAATATTTTGTTAAGGATTTTTACATCTATGTTCATCAGGAATATTGGCCTACAGTTTCTATTGTTGTTGTTTGTGTCTTTGCCAGGTTTTTGTATCAGGGTGATGATGGCTTCATAGAATGAGTTAGGGAGTAGTCCCTCCATCTTGATTTTTGGGTAATAGTTTCAGTAGAATTGGTACCAGCTCTTCTTTGTATGTCTAACAGAATTTGACTGTGAATCCTTCTGATCTGGTGCTTTTTTTTGGCCTGTAGAGTTTTTATTACTAGTTCAATCCCAGGCTTGATATTGGTCTGTTCATTGGTTCAATTTCTTCCTGATTTAATCTTGGGAGATTGTACATTTCCAAAATTTATTCATTTTCTCTAGTTTTTCTAGTTTGTGTTCATAGAGGTGTTCATAATAGTCTCTGAGAAACTTTTGTATTTCTATAGGATCAGTTGTAATGTCACCTTTGTCATTTCTGATTGTTCTTATTTATATCTTCTCTTTTTTGTTAATCTAGCTAGAGGTCTATCAATCTTGTTTATCCTTTGAAAAACACAACTTTTGGTTTCATTGACTCTGTATGGATTTTCATTGACTCTGTATGGATTTTCATTGACTCTTTGTATGGATAAAATCAGTTCTGCTCTGATTTTAATTATTGCTTTTCTTCTTCTAGCTTAGGGGTGAGTTTGTTGTTGTTTTTATAGTTCTTCTAGATTTGATGTTAGATTGTTAATGTGACATCTTTCTACTTTTTGAGGTTAGCGTTAGTGCTATAAACATTCCTCTTAACACTGCTTCTCTGCATCCCAGAGATTTTGGTATGTTGTGTCTCTGTTTTCATTTATTTCAAATATTTTTTATTCTGCTTTGATGTTATTTGTTGGCCTAAAAGTCACTCAGGAGTGAGTTGTTTAATTTCCATGTATTTGTGTGATTTTGAGCTATCTTGGTATTGCTCACTGTTTTTATTTCACTGTGGTTCCAGCGTATGGTTGGTATGATTTTCTTTTTTTCTAATTTACTGAGACTTGATTTATTGTCAAGCATGTGGTTGATCTTGGAGTAGGCTCTTTGTGCAGATGATAAGAATCTGTATAATGTGGTTGAGGAGCAGAACATTCTGTACATGTCTACTAGATCCAATTTGTCTAGTTACAATTTTGAGTCTAGAAATTTTTGGTAGTTTCAGCCTCAATAATCTGTGTAACGCTGTCAGCAGGGTGTTAAAGTCCCTGATTATTATTGTGTGGCTACCTAATTCTTTTCATAGGCCTAGAAGTACATGTTTTATGAATCTGGGTACTCCAACATTGGGTACATATATAAATTTATGATAATTAAGTCTTCTTATTCAATTGAAATATTTTTCATTATGTAATGCCATTCTTTGTCCTTTTTTACTGTAGTTGATTTAAAGTCTGTTTTTTTCTGATACGAGAATAGTGACTCCTGCTCTTTTTTTTTTTCATTTGCATGGTAAATCTTTCTCCAATGCTCTACTTTCAGCCCATGTGTGTCATTACCTGTGAGATGGGTCTCTTGAAGAGAGCAATTAGATAGGTTTTGTTTTTTCATTCACCTTGCCACTCTGTGGCTTTTAAGTGGGGCATTTAGATTGTTCACATATTAGGTAATATTGGTATGTGAGGTTTTGATCCTATCATAAAGTTGGTAGCTTGCTGCTTTGCAGTTTCTACTGTGTGGTGGCTTTACAGGGTCTTCAGGCTATGTACCTAGGTTTGTTTTTGTGGTAGTGGTTATTGTTCTTTTGTCTCCATGTTTAGAACTCCCTTAAGGTTGTCCTGTAATACTCGACTTGTGGCAATGAAAACTTTTAGCACTTGCTTTTCTGGAAAAGATTTTTATTTCACCTTCTCCTATGAAGCTTACTTTGGCAGGATATGAAATTTTTGGTTGGAATTTCTTTTCTTTAAGAAGGCTGAAAATAGCCCCTCAATTTTTCCTGGCCTGTAAGGTTTCTGCTGAGTTGGCCACTTTTAGCCTGATGGGACTCCTTTTGTATGTGATCTGAAATGTTTCCCTAGGTTCCTTTTAACAATTTTTCTATGGCAGTGACCTTGGATAGTCCAGTGACCATATGCCTTGATGATGTTCCTTTTGTATAGTATCTCACAAAGGTTCTCTGGATTTCTTGTGTATGGATATCTAACTCTCTGGCCAGATTAACGAAGTTTCCTGAATTATTTCCTCAAATGTGTTTTCCAGGTTGTTTAATTTTTCTCCTTTTCTCTTAGGAATGCCAATAATTTGTAGGTTTGGTCACTTTACTTAATCTCATATTTCTCGGAAACCTTGTTCATTTTTAAAAATTCTTTTGTAGTGTTAGCATATACCATTAAAAACTTACATCTTTTACTACTTTTACTTTCGCTGCGTCTCATGTATTTTGATATGTTCTGTTTCCAATTGGTTATCCCAAAATATTTTCTAATTTCACTTTTTATTTCTTCCTTGTCCCGTTGGTTGTTTGAGAGTGTATGATTTAATTTCCATGTATGTGGCTTTTTTAGGATGATTTTTTGCTATCGATTTGTAGTTTCACTCGATTCTGGTTGGAAGATACACTTAGCATAATTTAAAACTTTAAAAATTTGTTAGAACTTGTTTCGTGACCTATCAAATAATTAATCCTGTAAAATGTTCTGTGTATGCTTGACAAAACTGTGTACTGTCTTGCTTTTAGGTAAAGTATTCTCTATATGTTCATAAGATTCATTTACTCTATATTTTATTAATGTCCTCTGTTTCCTTATTGAATTTTTATCTATATGTTCATCAGTTTTTTAAAGTAGGGTTTAGAAATTGTCTATTATTTTTGTGTTGCTCTCTATTTCTCCCTTTAGTTCTGTCACTATTTAAAAAATGCATGTTTGGGTCCTCTGATATTGGATGCATATATATTTATAATTATTTTATTTTCCTGGTGAATGGACCATTTCATGATTATATAATGTTACTATTTGTGTTTTATGACAGTTTTTATTTAAGGTCTATTTTATCTGATTTAGTGTGCTCACTCACCCCATACTCTTTTTGTTACTATTTTCATGGAATATTTTGTACCATTTTAATAGACTCCTTCTAAGTCTTTCATAATGCACATATTGTTCCACTTGATGGTATACCAGAAGTCCCACTTTGTATGTGTATATGTGTATATGTATGTATGTATTTATTTATTTTTGTACCTGTGACTGGATAATTTCAAATTACCTTTCTTTTAGCTTGCAGGTTTTTTCTTCTGCTTGATTAAGTCTGGGGTTGAACCTCTCTATGAAATTTTTTATTTCAGTTATTATGTTCTTAGGCTTTAAAATTTGTGATTTTTCAGAAACAAAATTTGTCTCTTGTTTGATATTCTCATTCATTGTTTGTTTGCTAAGCCCATTGGGCATCTCTACAACAGTTACTTTGAATTCTTTGTCAGGTAATTAATATGCCTCAATTTTTCTTAGGATCAGTTTCTGGAGATTCATTTCGTTCCTTTGATTAGATCATGTTTTCTGTTTTACTGTGTGCCTTGTAATTTTGTGTTGGGACCCACACATTTGAAATAACAGCCACCTCTTCCGTTCTTTCTGGTTTCATACTAGGAAACACATATGCAATCAGACTGGCTAAAGATGCTAGCAGCCTTTCCAGTCTTTTCTGGTGATGTGTCTTCTCTGGGATTGTGCATGCAAATTAACAATTACAGGTTTTCCTTTTTTCTTTTTCAGGAGATTGTATTATCTTGGACCTTCTGGTGTCTATCTCTGGTATTGCAAGTTGTTTGACTAAGTCCACTGCTGAGCTGTTTTATACTCAGCATACCCCTAGGTATCTAAGGTATGCTTGTTCTGTCAGGGCTCTGAGTCAGGTAAGGCTGAAATCAGTCCCTCTCACAGCTCACTGAAAAACTATGCAATTAGATACATATTCCACTCTTTTCTTTCCCTCCCAGGGGAGAAGCCATTACTTAGTCTCTTAATCCTGAAGTAGTGAATTGTGCTGGTTTTTGTCTGTGGTTTTTGTGTTTTTTTGTGTGGTTTTCATTGTGTTCTCATGCTATCTATCACAAGCCACTGAGCTCTCTTGTTCTCTATGTCCCAAAGCATTCAAGGTATGATGGTTACCCATTAGTGCTCTGAATCACATGAGACAGAAATTAGTCCCTCAGACAGCACACCAAAAATCTGGAACATTCTACTCTTCCTTTTACTTTCTGAGAGAAGCCAGAAGTTGGTCTCTTTCTCCCAGTTATGCCAGACTTGGAGAGAAGCTGACACGGTCAAAATGGCTTTTTGTACCCATTTCAATGTGTTTGTTTTTGGTTTAGAGCTTGCATCACCCTGATTTCAAGAATTCTTATAAAGATTTTTTGGACCATATGTTGTTTTAAGTTGGAGTTTTGGTGGAGAAACAAGATTTATGGATTACTATTCAGCTATCTTGCTGACATCACTTCTGGGTTTTGATCATCTTGTGCAGCATAGGTATCATAGAGTTGGTATTCAACAAATATCTATAGAATCTGAATAAACTACTGTCAATTCAGGCTTATAATATTAACCTTGCTTCAAAATGACATCAAAATGCTTGGCTTTGTGAAGACATACATGGCCTTGGCAGAGTTCATTTGTCTTCAAGACTGTGGGCTTCAGGGCATAGTGTCCATGTATATTCAACCAATAAAATAACAAAGCCGTAAGTAATGCTAATAGAATTTTCTCCAATGATGGACATGTTTATTTCTGCTATCCAAAAAGATTGCCAGAAGCCATATGTGACTTGTGAGCACTTGAAATGTGGCTAGTGTGACGGATAGAATTTTAAATTAAACTTAAATTTAATTTTTTGACGACCGAATTTTAAATAAGTACATGTGGCTAATCATTACCATGCTGGACAGTGCAACTCTAAAAAACTTAAAAGCTGTTATGTCTCTAAAAACGTATTTTGAAAATATTTATGCTACAGCATTCTCTCTTTTCTCATTGTGAGAAGGAACCTACAGTCATGCCATATCATTGTATTGACTTGTTGATAAGTTTCTGCCTGCTCCCAGACGCAGTTTTTGTTTTGTTTTGTTTTGTTTGGTTTTTTCTTTATTATTATTATTTTTTTATTTTGGACATTTTCTTGGCTGTACTTATGCATCCATAAAACAGGTAATGACTCAATTTTATTGTTAATGTTATTACTTCATGGTATTTAAAAATTATGTCAAATAAATAGTATGCATTTATTTAGATCAAATAATACTACAAATTTTAAAAAAGAAGTGAGATATTTTTCTAGCCACCACTTTATCCCACTCCTGAGTTATGCTCCTTTGAAACAACTACTTTGAACTTTTACAGCTATTTCTCCTAATATTTTCCTTCATACATGTAAAATATGATTAAACCTATTTTTCAGATTTAAAGAATATTCTATATCCATGTATGGCAGATAAGGTTCCAAATCTTATTACCCCACTGTCCACACACACACACACACACACACACACACATTCTCTCTCTCTCACACACACTCACATAATATAGTCATGTTGTAATTTTAGTCAAACTAAATTTTGAAAATGTACATGCATAAATTTATGCAAATAATGTTTACAACTGAGGCAGGATTTGGGGGAGAAAATGTCTATCATTTACACATGATTTTCTCCTTCATGTGAGCACTCCTGCTTCCTTTTTGCCTCTTCTCCTTATTCAATCCAGAGAAGTTGGGGTTATCAATCTAATTAATGAATTTGGTAGAAACAACAGGAAGATCTGACTTATGCCTCTTTCTCTCATGTCTTCCCATTAAAAATTAACTTGCTTATGAATTGCTAATTCTATAGAATTCAGCATTGGATCTTGATCAATTAAATGGGGGTCACAGGCTTTGGCAAAGTTTTAGGGTCTGGAAAACTTCTAACAGCTATACAGTGATATAATTTGGCTCTGTGATGAGATGAGATCCCCATCCAGATCTCATCTCAAATTGTAATCCCCGTATTTCCAGGGAGGGACCTGGTGGGAAGTGATTGGATCATGGGAGCAGTTTCCCCCATGATAGTCTCATGATAGTGAGTAAGTTCTCATGAGATCTGATGGTATAAAAGTGTGTGGCTTTCTTCTCTCTCTGCCTCCCCCCCCCAACTGCCCTCTTTCTCTGTCTCTCTCCTGTTGCCATGTAAGACATGCCTTGTTCATCCCTTTGCCCTCTGCCATGATTTTAAATTTCTTGAGGCCTTTCCAGAAGCAGAAGCCTGTGCAGCCCACAGAATAGTGAGTTAATTAAACTTCTTTTCTTAATTTATAACCCTGTCTCAGGTATGTCTTTATAGAAGTATGAGAATGAACCTATACACTGGCACACAGTGAGTTCTTAATATAAGTTACTAATATTATTATCTGTGTATAAATTATACAATAAGAAGAACAGTTCAGATTTCTTTACATTATACTCTTCATGTTACTCAAAATGCCATGATAATTTTGGGCAGAAATGTATTAACATCATCCATTAAAATGGCTAGGGTAAAAGATATGAACAGACACTTCCAAAAAGAAGACATTTATGCAGCCGACAAACATACGAAAAAATGCTCATCATCACTGGTCATTAGAGAGCTGCAAATCAAAACCACTATAAGATACCATCTCACGCCAGTCAGAATGGTGATCATTAAAAAGTAAGGAAACAACAGATGCTGGAGAGGATGTAGAGAAATAGGAATGCTTTCACACTGTTTGTTGGGAGTGTAAATTAGTTCAACCATTGTGAAAGACAGTGTGGCAATTCCTCAAGGATCCAGAACTAGAAATACCATTTTACCCAGCCATCCCATTACTGGGTATATACCCAAAGGATTATAAGTCATGCTACTATAATGACACATGCACACATATGTTTATTGAGGCACTAGTCACAATAGCAAAGACTTGGAACCAACCCAAATGTTCATCCATGATAGACTGCATAAAGAAAATGTGGTATACACCATGGAATACTATGCGGCCATAAAAAAGGATGAGTTTATGTGCTGTGCAGGGACATGGATGAAGCTGGAAACCATAATTCTCAGCAAACTAATGCAAGAACAGAAGATCAAATACTGCATGTTCTCACTCATAAGTGGGAATTGAAAAACAAGAACACATAGACACAGGGAGGGGGACATCACACCCTGGGGCGGGCAGGCGGTTAAGGAAGGGATAGCATTAGGAGAAATACCTAATGTAGGTGATGGGTTGATGGTTGCAGCAAACCACCATGACACATGTATACATATGTAACAAAACTGCACGTTCTGCACATGTACCCCAGAACTTAAAGCATCATCATCATAATAATAAAACAATTTATACTGATTAAAAAAATGTTATCTCACACCAGATACAGAGAAAAAATGAGCAGCCTCCAATCCTATTTAGGAAGGAGGTAAGACATAAATAAACAAAATATGGACTAAATGAAATATAACTTAATCAATCTCCCTAGATACATTTTCCAACACACCTGCAATCTATTAGGTAAAAAAAAAAATGGCTGAGATGACTGATAGTAACATATATGTGGATAGTCCAAGAGTACTGGCCCTAAATTAGAGTTGTAGTCACTGCTATTATAAACAGTATTTTATAATAATTTTTTAAGTCCATACTGTTTTGGATGGAATTATCTCCCCCCAAAATTCATATGTTAAAGTCCTTAATCCCAATATGACTGTATTTGGACATAGGGACTTTAAGGAGGTAATTGAAGTTACATGGGTCCCTAATCCAGTAAGACTACTGTTCTTACAGTAATAAGAAAAACTAGGAATACATGCACACAGAGAAAAGACCAAGACCATGTGAAGACACAGCAAGAAGGTGGCAGTCTGCAAGCCTAGAAGAGTGATCCCAGCAGAAAACAACCATGCCAGCACCTTGATCTTGGACATTCAGGCTTCAGGAGAGTGGGAAAATAAATTTCTTTTGCTTAAGCCACCCAAATCTGTGGCATTTTTTATGGCAGTCCAAGAAGATTAGTACACACATTTTATCAATTGGAAATACAACATGATTCCATAACTTTGAACCATCCAAAATTATTTAATCATTGTACTGGAGGTCACATTCCTTTATTTAATAATTGATTAGATGACTTTTACTCTTCCTAGAACCATTTTTGTGTCATGCTTTATTTGTTCGTTGGGAATGAAATTTTGTTTCCTATTATAAATACTGGAATGCTTTTATCTCATTTCCCTGTCTAGAAAAATGAATCATGGACAGATATTAACACTAAACAATACTTTGGGCAAATAATCGTTTGTGTTTTAAGTGTGAGGGCCATAAATTGCATTAATAACTTCACTCTATTAATCAGTGCCTCTTTTCATTATAAAATAAATACATGTACACACACATTAAATTACTCTATTGAGGGAAGGAAAGGCATTTGGATATGTGTTTGTGCATGTGAGGTAGTTATTAAACAAATTAAAAGAATTAGAACATTTTTAAATTTTGAAAATAATGCCATATTTAACAGTTATGAAACTATGCTCTGTTTCTCATGAAAAATATGTGTAAGTATACAAAAATGAATATAATAATTGCAGAATGAATAAAAAGGGAGAATAAGAAATATATGTGAGCATTTCTCTTTCCTAAAAACTTACACACAGAAGTTCACTGTCTAATTAACCATTGCGGAATGACTGGATTTGTAATCCAAGGGATGTTCTCTGTATCACTAGTGAAAGTAAGTGGAACTCGAACAATGTGCCACAAATTTGAAAAACCATAAGACTTAGTTTTTGGTTGCTATAACAAATTATTATAAACTGGGTAGTTTATAAACAACAACTTACTTCTCACATTTCAGGAGGTTGACAAGTCCAAGATGAAGATGCGGTAGATTAGGTATCTGGTGAGGGCCTGCTTACTGGTTTTTGGACAGTGATCTTTTTGCCCCTGTTTTCACATGTTGGAAACTGGGAATGAGCTCCTTTAGTCCTCTTTTATAAAGGCACTAGTTCCATTCATGAGGCTCAGCTCTCATGACCTAATCATCTCCCAAAGGCCCCAAATTCCAAATGGAAATTTGTAATTTCCATTTCAGAGGCAAGAACCAGAGCTGTCAAGTGACTTAGATATGGGAACACAGCTAATAAGTCATCACTTAGGATTTAGAATGCCTGTTTTCTTTTTCCATGTTGCTGCTTATTCAGTGAGTGGTTTTTCCCACTTTATACTGTATTCATATGTAGTAACCCTATTTGTGAGCTTCGGGGAATAGTTATGTGCTGAATAAACACTTATGCAAGTTTACATTAATCACATTATTTTTCAACTGTGTGTTCCATTCTTTCTCAAAAAAATAAAGATGGTACATTTTTACCAAATCTAAGTGACATGGTCAGTCATTAATTAGTAAAAAAAAATTCCCAAATGCACAAAATCCTTCCTTTTTTAAAATAGGATATTAGTTCTACTTTACAAAGCTAATAGCTATAGCTTCTCTAGAGACAAGTCCAACTGCCCAACGTGCGGCAAAGTTATAATGAAAAGATAACTTTTAAAATGTACCTCATTAGTCTTTAGTATATATCTATGAAGGAGGTAACTGTTGGCTTAAAATGTATATAGGATGAGAACTTGAAAAATATAGAGGTAAAGTTAATATTCAAAATGTTACAATTTATACATTAAATAGAGATTTGGGCTGGAAATAATAATTTGGAAATTATGTAGATTAAATTAAAAATATTTTATACAAAACATCTTTGCCAACATTCTCAGGTTTTTCATTTGTAATATTTTCTGAAAGAAACAAAATGAAATAAAATGACTATAAATACTGGAGTAAAATAATTTTTTAGAAACAATAATTTCCATTATAGTATACTAATTACTACCATAGTAATATCCACACTTTAAAAATTTTTCCATTTTGATAACTGAAAAATATTTTATTTTTGAAATTTACATTTACTTGAGGTAAATTACTTTCAACATATGATTTAATGCCCAAACTAGCATGAAAAGGAAAAGTAGAAAAAACATTTGCAAAGTTTCAAGTATTTTTTTCTAATGCTTTAGTTTTTAGGAAGCTAATGGAAAATACATCCTACAAAAATGAGAAAGCAAATTACAAGAGAAGAAAAATTCTTAAAATATGGATCTCAACAAAAGATATTTGAATGGTAAATTTGGATAAATAGACAGTCTTCAGAAAAATGTCCAAGTCATTGTTGTCTCTCCTGTGCTATCACTCTTTCACTGTGAAAAGCCCCTGGGATTTAGAATCTTTCTAGAGTGGAAGGAGTTAGAGAAAAATCTTGAGTTGGCTGCAGAAATTTACAAATAAATGGGATTAATCCAAACTGTCAGATTTTTTTTTATGTTTGACAGAATGAAAATGTATTGTAAAAGCAATGCAGTTATAGTAATAAAGTTACATATTTCAATATTTGTGTTTATTTTCTAGAAAAATATATATCAAGTCCTATATTAGTGTTCTCCTGAGGAACAGAACCCTTTATATATACAAAGAGATTTATTATAAGAAACTAGACCATATGATTATGGAGGCTGGAAAGTCCAAAATCTGAATTGTGAGCTGAACCAGCAGGCTTGAGACCCAGAAGAGCTGGTGTTTCAGTTTCATCTGAAAACTGGCAAGCGGAAACCCAGGAAAGCTGATGTGCAGATGAAACCTGAAGGCAGTCTGAGAAGGTGGTCTTTGTGTTCCATTTAAGCCTTCAGCTGATTGGATAAGGTCCATCCAAATTATGGAGGCCAGTCTGCTTACTCAAAGATCACCAATTTAAATGGTAATCTCTACCATCTCACACCAGTCAGAATGGCTATTATTAAAAAGTAAAAAGACAACAGATGCTGGTGAGGCTGGGGAGAAAATGGCATGCTCATACACTGTTGGTTTAAATATAAGTTAATTCAGCCATTGTGGAAAGCAGTGTGGAGATTTCTCAAAGAACTTAAACTAGAACTACCATTCGACTTAGCAATCCCATTGTTGGCTATAAACCCAAAGAAAACTAAATTGTTATACCATTAAGATACATACACCCATATGTTTATCACTGCCCCATTCATAGTAGCAAAGACATGGAATTAAACTAAGTGCCCATCAATGGATATATTGGATAAAGAAAATGGGGTACATGTACACCATGGAATACTATTCAGTCTTAAAAAGAATGAAATCATGTCCTTTGCATTAAATGAATAGAGCTGGAGGCCATAATCCTAGGAGAATTAACACAGGAAAAGAAAACTACACAGTACATGCTTTTATTTATAAATGAGAGTTAAACATTGAGCACTCATGGACATAAACATGGGAACAATAGACGCTGCTGACTACCAGTGGGGTGAAGGAAGGAGGGAGATGTGGGTTGTAAAACTACCTATTTTACTATATGCACCATCTGGGTGCAATATACCTATATAACAAACCTGCATGTGTACTCTGTGTATCTAAAATAATAGTTCAAATTTAAAAAATTATAAAAAAAGAATAAATAAATAAATGTTTATCTCATCCAAATACACCCTCCGAATTGACAACTAAAATTAACTACCATTGATCCTTTGCTCAAATAATTGCATGGAATGTTTTCAGAGATGAAACATGGGTGATGCTAAAGCTGATTCTTTTTTTTTGTTGTTTTTCTTTCTTTTTTTTGGTGCAGTGATGCAATCTTCGCTCAGTGCAACCTCCATCTCCTGGGCTCAAGGGATCCTCCTGTCTCAGCTTCTTCAGTAGCTGGGACTACAGATGTGTGCCACCACATCCAGCTAAGTTTTGTATCTTTTTGTAGAGATAGGGTTTTGCCATGTTGCCCAGGCTGGTCTCAAACTCCTGGGCTCAAGCCTATACTGAAAGGTAGAAATTTATGAAGAAAGAGATAAGCATGAAAACATAGATCCTTTTAACTTCTAGGTTTGTGTTAGAACTACTTGTTAATGACAGTAACACTTCTGATTACATTGTCGGCTAGGCTCTTATTCTGGAATTATCCATATTCATTTTCAGTCACCAGGCTTGAGTCTGTAAGCAAAACTAACTTCATATGCAGTGAATATGAGGCACGTGTTCCATCTTCTATTACCATAAAATTAATCTCCTTAGATTTGCCACAGTGGAGTTTCAAATCCTAAAATTGCACTCAGTAATATATAAAATGCTGTTGTGCTTATAATTTCACCATCTTATGTTTAGCTACAATTGGAAATGAGGCCTACTAGAAGTACATAATCAATTTAGTAAATTTATCTTTGCTTCCTTAGACAATTTCCTTTGAAATCAAACACTTGTGGAAATGTTGATTACTTGAATGGCATAAGAATGGCACATTTTTCTGAGTGCTTCATTTTTCTATTTCTCTCATTTTCACACAAAATACTTTAATCTTTCCTCAAGGGGGGAAAACTGTTATGCAATAAATGAAACAGGCTTTGAAACTTCAAAGCACTCATACATGTTTTCCGTGATTTTATGAAAAGTCTAATAGGTTTTCTTGATGCAGAATACAATTTTAAGAAACAAATAAAAATAAAATAAATAGCTAAATAAAATTAGAGAGTGAGAGAGAGAGAGAGAGAGAGAGGAAGTTCTGTATCCTAGGAAACCCCACAGAGGTATCACCTTCTTGCCATGATATAAGATAACTTAGTGAGTGTCACATTGCAAGGTAAAATTGAGCCATCATATATGGAACATCTTACTGATGTGACACCTGTCTCTTCACCTTGGGTAATTTGGCCCCAAAAAATCCATGTACAGAGCATTAAGACTGGACAGTAATTTCCTGTACTTGAGATCTGCATGTACTCAAAAGTATTAAACATGACCAGTTTCTCTTTTCGCCCTCTCAGTCTCTTCTACTTTATGGTCTTATGTAAAGCTTCACAGTAAAGATAGCTAAAAGGTCATGCTCTGAGGAAGTGAGATCTGTGATAGAGACCTGAAAGACTCCCCAATATACCCTCCCTATACAAACATAGCCATGCAGTGCCACTAATAGAGCTGAGCTATACTAGCAAATAGGAGGCTCAAATATCACGTTCCCCCTGCCAGGAACACTCTTCTCATTTCTCACTTGACTTGTTCTTTTTTATCTTTCCAATCTCAAGACCTTCAAAAAAGGGCCTTTCTAGCTATTTTTATAGCATCTATAGGATGGTTAATTTTATATGTCAACCTGAATGGGCTACATGATACCCAAATATTTGGTTAAACATTACTCTGGGTGTAAGTGTGAGGGTGATTCTGGATGAGATTAACATTTGAATCAGTAGACTGAATGAAGCAGATTGTCTTCTCCAATGTGAGTGGGCTTTACTTACCCAATCTGTTGCAGGCCTGAATGGAACAAAAGACGAGTTAAGGGATAATTCATTCTCTCTGCCTGATTGTTTATGAGTTGAGACATCATCCTCACTTGTACTTGGACAGGAACTATGCTACTGGCTTGCTCTCCTGGGTCTACAGCTTATAGAGGGCAGACTGTGGGACTTCTCAGCCTTCATTACTGCATGAGCCAATTCCTGATAATGTCTCTCTCTCTCCCCCAGTGAATGTGTGTGTGTGCACATATGTGTGTATACATACATATATATATATAATATTGTCTCTGTGTATATGTGTGTGTTTATATGTGTGTGTGTGTGTATTGTCTTTGTGTGTATATACGTGTGTGTGTGTGTGTGTGTGTGTATATCTATGGAGAACCCTGAGTAATATAACTTAGTTATTTCATTCATAACACTTTTTGCAAATTATGACTATACATTTATTTGTCTGCATACATTTGTTTTGTTGATGTCTCTTTTTAGAATATAAAATAAATCCAGTGAAGGCAAATATCTTGGCTCTTTAGCTTGCTACTGAATACCTAACATCCAGCACATTGCCTGGAACATAAAAGGTGCCAAACAAATTTGTGCTT
>NW_012105109.1:276596-282218 GCF_000951045.1 Mandrillus leucophaeus | reverse complement strand
TATGCATATATAATTTCTTTATATATATAATTAAATTACCTTTACATAGAGTTTCTTCTGCCTCTGTTTGGGTTTCTGTGTAATACAAGGGTGCCTGGTCAATCTTTCACAGACAGTAATCTTAAGCATAAGTGAGCTGCTTAGAGTACTTTGATACTCTTAGTGAAGCAGTTCATTATTTGTATTAAAGTAAATGTACCATAGACAGAATAATCACCTCCCAAAGATGTTCAAGTCTTAACCCAGAGCCTGTGAATATGTTTTCTTACATGGCCAAATGATTTCTCATGTGTGATTACATTAAGGATCTTGAAATGAGAGATTATTCTGGATTACCCATGTGAGTCTAATGTAATCATAAGGATTCTTATAAGAGAAGCACAGGAAGGTCATAGTCAGAGAGAAAATGTAAAGATGAAAGCAGAGGTCAGATATTTGAAGGTGCTATACTGCTGACATTGCACATGGAATATGGGATCATGAGCCAAGGAGTGCAGGCAGCCTCCAGAAGCAGGAAGAAGAAAGGATATGTATTTTCCTTGAAAGCCTCAGAAGGAACCCAACCTTGTTAACACCTTGATTTTATCTCTTTGAAACCCATTTAGGATGTCTGACCTCCAGAACCATAGAATAAGTTTGTGTTGTTTTAACCCATAATGCTAGTCATAATTGTCTTACAGCAATTTCATATGTCTCAGTCTATTTGGGTTGCTCTAACAAAATACCCTAAACTGGGCAATTTAGAAACATGAGAAATATATTTCTCACAATTGAGAAATGTATTTCTCACAGTGTTGGATGGGAGGTCCAAGATCAAGGCACTAACAGATTCAGTGTCTAGTAATGACCTGCTCCCTACTTCATAAATGGTGGCTTCTGTCTGTGTCCTTACATGGTGGAAGGGGGCAAGGCAGCTTTATGGTACCTCTTTCATAAGGACATTGATAAAACACAGTACATCCTCATGACCTAATTATCTCCCAAAGGCACACCTTCTAATATCATCACATTCATGATTATGTTTCAACATTATAAATTTTGGGGGAACATAAACAGTTCATGCATTGCAAGCAGCAACAGGACTCTTATACAAAGAGTCACCCTGCATTTCATGATACTTGAATTATGAGCTATGAACACTTTACAATATTTTTCTTTACTTCCTTTAATCACTTCTCATAAAAATACCAAGTACATAAACTGAAATCAAAAGAATAAGAAAACATTTATCAAACATTCAATAAATATTTACTGAGCAAAAACTAAATTTCAGGGACTTAAAGGTCCTGGAAATGAATGTAAGGGTAAACGATATTAAAACTATAAGGCTCTGTTTCAGAGCAGAGGCTGGAGAATGCAATTCATTATGGATCTTTCGGCACAACAGAGCTAAGAGAGTTATGGGATCAGATTCATGTGTTTCACATGGTGAAATCTGTGAAAGGGCTCAGAAGAGGTTATCTTTAGAAGTATCTATAATTCAAGTTAACAGCCTTCAAAGGTTTCAATAGCAGCTAAACCTCATTCATCATTTCAGGGAGAAATAAATCCACTTCAGTTCGTCTCACACAATTATTCCAAGGATTGCCTGTGAGTTGTCAATTTTTTCTTTGTGTGTATTAGCAAAGTTTTCTCTTTAGTTTTAGGATGGGTTATACAAAAGCATCCAAGAATGCCACTGCTTCTAGTTGGCCATCTTGGCTCCGCCCCTTCCTTGCACTTACACAAAAATTAACTCAAACTACTAGTTTGAATCACCAGCGAAATAGTGAAATAACTGATTTTATACAAGTCACATCAAGATCAGGCCAATTTTTAAAATAAGCAGTCAGTTGTACAGTTTTAAAACCTTCATTATTTGCTCATTGCTGTATAGGTGTGTACTCTTGGAATATATACAAGTGTGTACTCTTAGGATATATCTGTCTCCTCATTGTGTCTCCAAAATTATTCATATGCTGCTTGCAATAGTGCCTAACTTTAAAATGGCATGTATGATTATTTAGAAGATACACTTTATGTTATTTGATTCTCTCAGTTTTTTTACAGAAATTATGAAAATAATTGTAATTTTTAAAACTTTTTCATCAGGGTAAACTTCAAACTCATAAAAAAGTTGTTTCATCACCTTAAGAATTGTCAACTCAGGGCCAATCTTAATGCATCTGTACTTCTGTACTGATTCATTTTAAAGCAAATGTCTTCCATTTTTATCTGTAATTTACAATGATGCAAGTATGTAGCATGTATCTTCTAAAAGACAAGAATGTTTTAAATAGACATAGGAATAATCTAATATCTGAAAAAAGTTACTTAACTTCAAGTAATTTGTCAATAGAGATCTCAGAATTTGTGTATTACATGTAACCTTACATAAGTACTGAACGTTAGATTGTCTCCTATATTTATGAGAAAAATATTTTTAAAGAGATGGATCAGTTTTTTGGAAAGAATATTTCTTAGATGGTATACATTTCCATCAGAAAACACATAACATCTAGTTGTCTCTGTTTATGTGTTGTTGATAGCCATTGATGATATTTCTAGGGGCCAATATGTTGTTGGAAGTTGGATTATGGAGATACTCTATTTCTACCATTTCTCATAAAGAAGTAATTGGCATAATTTTATAATTTTTTTCTTATCAATTATTTATTTGAATTGAGGTACAGTTTTTATAGTAAGGAGAGATAACCTCTTTGATTCTTTTCTTTTATTACCCAGTATTTAATATCATGAGTTAGTTACCTATTATTCTCTAATTGTAACCATTGATTATTTTTTGTTTGGTTTTGGTTTGTTTGTTTAGTTGGTGTTGGCTTTTGATATCATTATGTACTCATAAATTTAAATATGTTTGATAAATTTCAATCTATTGCAGTTATCATTCTTATTGATGGTCAAATTATCTCAACTGTATCCAGGGAGAAACTCTTCAAATTGGTCTCTAGGACTTTTTAACATGACACTAGTCATCTCATATCACTTTTGCTATCTGATTCTATAAGATGTTATAGCAACATCTTGTATACTTTCTAACCCATACCTCAATCAGCCATTCTCCAAGGATACCTGATTGATTTCTTTTGATAGAAAATTGTGTTCAGATTCCAGAATGTAAGTGTCTAGTGGACACATTGGAAATGAATTGTTCATTATTTCTAGATGTTTTTCAGTGGATATTATATTCATTTCCTATTGCCACTATAACAAATTACCATAGACACAGTGATGTAAAACAATGCAGATTTTACTCTCCTACAGTTCCGGAGGTCAGATGTCTAACATAGGTTGGCAGGGTTGTGTTCCTTCTAGAAGGTGTAGCGGGTAATCTGTTACCCTGTTTTCTTGTGTTTCCAACACAAATATTTCTGAAAACATATTTAAAATAAAATTGAACTGAAATAATAATTTATTAAAGAAAATGTCTCCAAAACATATGCATGGGGTTTTTGTTTGTTTGTTTGTTTTTGTTTTTTTAGATTTGTAAGTTGTTTTCTTGAATATTTTAGAACAAACTCACTGGTAGCTTATTCATGTTGTATTGTTAAATTTAGGAAGTTAGAGCAGGTGTGGTGGCCAATTCCTGTAATTCCAGCAGTTTGGGAGGCCACTTTGAGGGGATTGCTTGAGGCCAGGAGTTTGAGACTATCTTGGGCAATTTAATGAGATCCTGTCATTACAAAAAACACAAAAATTACAAAAATTTTTTGGGTATAGCGGCACTGGAGTGGGAGGATCCCTTGGGCCTAGGAGGTTGAGGTTGCAGTGAGATATGATCATATCACTGCACTCCAGCCTGGGTGACAGAATTATGCTCTGTCTCAAAAAAAAAAAAAAAAAAGAAAAAGAAAATGAAAAAGAAAATTAAAATAATTTAATGTAGAGAATTAAATTATAATAAGATACAACATAGTATTTTGTTATGAATTTATTTTGATGACATTTTGTTATGAATTCGTTTTGATGAGGTGCATTTATTATTCAGCTAGATTGAAAATATAAATTAATAAATATAAATAAAAATTATTAAAATGCTAAATCTATTTTCTGATTTTAGATAAGTTGAATAATATTAATTTTTTTCATGAATTTCTTTGTGGACTTCATTGTAATGGTTACTTCTGTTCATGATCTAGAAAACTGACTTCATCTTATAATTGCCATGGTTATCTTCTTTCCTCTGTTGAGACTTTATCCCTACGTGGAACTCAGCCTATTGTCTTGGATTCTCCCTTCCCATAATCAAAACCAAACCAAATCATTTGCCAGTCATGTAAATTCTTTTCAGCCTTTACCTCTCCTTCCTCACTTTGATTTAACTCTGAAGGACTCAGAGGTGTTTCTGTACCTGCAGCTTTTAATGAAGAATTCAAAAACAGCAGGAGGTGTACTCATCATGTGTTGGAATGCCATATGATGTAGCTTGATGCCTGTACTTAAGTTAGACACTTACCCACGCATCCCTTAATATCTAGCAACGTATTTTTTTTTTCTGACTTCATTAATTTCTTTCTGTTCTTCAAAACTCAATTCCATTATTTTACTCGGCTGGAGAAGTTTTTTCTCTGTTTTCTGCTAAGCTTAGAACTTTTATTTATATATTTGGTCTCATTAATGCCTCTCATAAAAGAAAGACCTATCTAGCTATACTTGTTTTATTGCTTTCAATAATTAGAAAGACTATAAAGAACTTCCAAATGTGGGGTTTTTATTTTCTCTTTCCCCTTCCATCTATTTGTACATATAGAGCAGACAGGTTTATAAGTTTATATTTATGTAGATATGAATTTTAGCCACCCACACTTTAAAATTAGTTTGAAAGGTTGTACACCTGAGGGATGCAGTGGTTCATGGATGATGACTACAGTTTGTGTATGTTACTTTGTTTATGAGTGTGTGTATTTTGTCTTCTTTAGTGACTGACTATTGCTTTGTGAAAACATAAATATTGTAAACAAAAGCTAAAAACATAAAATTATCTAGAACTTTGTAGGATTTTTATTTTGGAGCTTACTTCTTTTCTGAATTCTCCTTTTGTTCTCTATTTTAAAGCTAAATGTAATATTCTGTTTTTCTAATTTTTTAAATTTGGAGTTCTTAGAAGATATATTTTCAATTATTAATACACTTTAACTTTTTATATACTAAACATACTATTTTGTAATCTATCACTATTCAGCAATTTTGTATATTTATATTTATGTTACTTATATTGTTTAGCAACTTTTGCTAAATACTTATTGTTTTATATTGAGATTATCTCCAGATTTTTATTTATTATTATAATGGTGCATAGAATTCTTGCTTAAATATGAACTCACAATACAATAAAGAAGAGGAAAAATGAAGGAAAAAATCTACCTGAAAAACATTTAAGAGAGATGACCAACACTGAACACATTGTCATTTTTTGGCCATTTGGGGTGGCATCATCGCACAAAAGGCAAAGCCAAAGAATAGGATGAAAGTTCAGGTAAACCATCCAGAGAAATGGACTACATAGAATTCAAGGGTTACAGCAAGACAGTGATTCAAGTCAGTTAAAAGGAAGAAAAACAATACAGGAGGTACAATTTCAAAGGGCAGGCAGCAGAGCCTGTGCTGAATGGTTATATTCTT
>NW_012105109.1:274002-276286 GCF_000951045.1 Mandrillus leucophaeus | reverse complement strand
ACCCATCCTCTAAGTTCCCTGCATTCAACCCCAGCCTGCAACGGGCACTGGTACGTGTTTTTCCCCTCTGTGTGTCCATGTGTTCTCAACGTTCAACTCCCACTTATGAGTGAGAACATGTGATGTTTGGTTTTCTGTTCCTGTGTTAGTTTGCTGAGGATGATGGCTTCCAGCTTCATCCATATCCCTGCAAAGTTCAGGATCTCATTCCTTTTTATGACTGCATAGTATTCCATGCTGTGTATCTACCACGTTTTCTTTATCCAGTCTATCATTGATGGGCACTTGGATTGGTTCCAAGTCCTTGCTATTGTAAATAGTGCTGCAATAAACATACATGTGCATGTGTCTTTATAGTAAAATGATTTATATTCCTTTGGTTATATACCCAGTAATGGGATTACTGGGTCAAATGGTATTTCTGGTTCTAGATCCTTGAGGAATCACCATACTGTCTTCCACAATGGTTGAACTAATTTTCATTCCCACCAACAGTGTAAAAGTGTTCCTATTTCTCCACAGCCTCACCAGCATCTGTTGTTTCCTAATTTTTTAATAATTGCCATTCTGACTGGTGTGAGATGTTATCTCATTGTTGTTTTGATTTGCATTTCTCTGATGAACACTGATGTTGAGCTTTTTTCATATGTTTGTTGACTGTGTAAATGTCTTCTTTTGAGAAGTGTCTGTTCATATCCTTTGCCCATTTTTGGTGGGGTTGTTTGATTTTTTTCTTGTAAACATGTTTAAGTTTCTTGTAAATTCTGGATATTAGACCTGTGTCAGATGGGTAGATAACAAAAATTTTCTCCCATTCTGTAGGTTGCCTGTTCACGCTGATGATGTTTTGCTGTGCAGACACTCTTTAGTTTAATTAGATCTCATTTGTCAGTTTTGGCTTTTGTTGCAATTACTTTTGGCATTTTCGTCATGAAATCTTTGCCCGTTCCTATGTCTTGAATGGTATTGCCTAGGTTTTCTTCTAGGGTTTATATGGTTTTGGGTTTTACATTTAGGTCTTTAAACCATCTTGAGTTAATTTTTGTGTAAGTGTAAGGAAGGGGCAGAGCCAAGATGGCCGACTAGAAGCAGTGGCATTCGGAGGCTCCCATGAAAACAAAACAAAAAAAAAAACAAAATGAAAACCTTAGTAAGCATGTGAATTCTTCACCAGCAACCAAGGTGTCCAGGTTCTCTTATCAAAATTGACTAGGAAGCTGGCGTGACTCCCGGAGAGAAGGAAGAACAGTGTGGTGCAGGGGCCCACCTGAGAGCGACAGGAGGAAGGGGAACCCCCTCCCCCCAGCCAAGGGAGGCAGTGAGTGAGCGTGCTACCCAGTTGGAGAAACTGTGTTTTTTCCACATAACTGTGCAACTCATGGATCGGAAGATCCCACTCTCAAACCCACCTCACCGGGACCTAGTGTCCCAACCCTGGAATGTGCAGATTCTTACAGCCTCTTAGCTGGTATCTGCTTATGCTTAGGGAACTCCTGGCCAGGAGGGGTGACCAATACCAGCAGCAGCTGCCTGCTGTCTAAGCCATTTGAACTCCTTGGGGGAGGGGCAGCAGTCAGCACTGGGACTGGCAACTACCTAATAAGCTAAACTCCCTGGGCAGGGGAAGGGCAGCACCCATTTCTATAGCTCCAGGCTGTACTTTTCCCCTGGTGGAATCAGGGAGGCTGGATGGCTGGGTCCGAAGACTTGTCCCCACAGCCCAACACACTGGCTGTGGCAGTCTGCAGCCAGAATGCCTCTTCAGGCCTAAACCTGACCCATTCTTGCTCATTGTGTGGTGCTTCCCTGCAGTATCTCCAATAACTGCAGCTAGAGGCTCAGGGACAGAATTCAGATCTCCCTGGGCCTAAGCCCCTAGTGGGAGTGGTGGCTGCAGTCTCTACAGACCAGCAGATTTAGGCTATCCTTCTGGTAGTTCTGAGGAATCCGGGCAGCCCAGACAAGTGGGTTTCTGCCTAGCAAAGCACAACCCCTCCACCAAGGAACAAAGCGTCCTGTTCTCCATGCCACCCTACTGGGTGAGACCTCCAACAGGATCTGCCAGACACCCTATATGGGAGTGATCCTACTGGCATCAGGTGGGTGCCCCTTGAGGTCAGAGGTCCCCCAAAAAAGAGCAGGCACCCATCTTTGCTGTTCTCCAGCCTCCTTGAGTGACATCTCCAGAGACTGGAGCAAATCAGATGAATAGGCCCTGAAGTGAACCCACAGCAAACTGCAGCAGCCCTACAGAAAAGAGACCTGACTATTGAAAGAAAAACAA
>NW_012105109.1:270248-272232 GCF_000951045.1 Mandrillus leucophaeus | reverse complement strand
AAAAACCCCATCCAAGGGTCAGCAGCCTCAAAGACCAACACTAGACAAACTCATGAAAATGAGAAAGAATCAATGAAAAAATGCTGAAAACCCAAAAGGCCAGAATGTGTCTTTGTCTCCAAATGATCGCAATGTCTCTCCATCAAGGGAACAGAACTGGACAGGGGATCAGATGGGCGAATTGACGGAAGTAGGCTTCAGAACATGGGTATTCCTCAAAATATTAGCCGGGCATGGTGGCACATGCCTGTGGTCCCAGCTACTTGGGAGGCTGAGGCAAGAGAATCACCTGAACTGGGGAGGCAGGGGTTGCAGTGATGAGATCGCGCCACTGCACTCCAGCCTGGGCGACAGAGCGAGACTCTGTCTCAAAAACAAAACAAAACAAAACAAAAAAAAAACAAAAAAAAAGTATTCCTTTTTCTTATTCAAAAATACAGCATAGTAAGAGTAAGAGGGATATTTTTTTCTGTGTGTTTCAATTTTAATTGGGGCCCAAAAGCTAAAAGCAAATTTTCATATAGTCTAAAGAGAAGTGTCTGATTATGCAAATAGTTCATGCGAAGGAATTCAAAACAGGGTGTGCAAAACGGTCCATATAGTACATCCCCAGATAAGTAAGATAGTTGGACAAGATTAGAGAGAAAGGGGAGCTTTCAGCTCCTGCCATACCCCACATCCAAGCCATGAGAAAGCAACTTCAAAAGAGCTATTTGATGAACCTGATATGAGTCCTCTGGAGCTAGTAGAAGCTACAGGTTTGTGCCTGACTCTTGCCTTGAAAAGCTAAAGGGTATGAGGCTGGATGGAGTTGCCTCTGGTGGGAGATTGAGAAGAAAGGACGGTGGTGATCTGCACTTTCAAGTTGGAAGAGTAAAAGTGCAAAGTTCCTCAGGGGACAGAAGAAAGCTGTGAAGTTTAAAGCATATTCAAAGTGACCCCAGCCAAGGTGATGACTGGCAGGGTATCATGTCTACCCAAAATAAAGCTATTTTGAAACATATTGAAGTAGAAATTGAGAGGGAAATCTAACAAGGTCAGTAAAAGTTTGCACTTTGGCTTGTCTCATGGAAGTGCCGAGAGGGATCCTGAAGAACACATAGCACTAGTACCAAAATACAAAGTTATAGTCTTATAAGCCCTTTACACTCTTTACCTCTCCTCCCCTGCTTTGGTTTAACCCAAACAGTGCCAGAAGCAAGACAGGGAGTGGAGAAGGAGGATGCAGGAAGGAGGCAGAGTGTAGGCAGAAATATTATGCAACTGAGCGGCTCCTTCATCTTCAAGTTTTCCATATCAGGTTAATTAGCCAAATTCAATCTTGAACATTAAATCAACAAAGGTGTTAAAATTTTATTCATATACCAAACGAGGCTTTGGAAAATGCCAAAAAATAAAAGGGGGAATGATTGTTCACCTGTGAGAGCAAGATTGATATTCATTTCTTTTGTGTTATTAGTAGCAGTATTGGCTATTTTTTTCTTTTTTTAATGAAGTCTTCCGTAGTGGCTGAAAAGTGCTCTACTGTTCTAGCCACACCAGGAACTTCTCTGAGATATTCTGGGTACCCCATACCCTAACCACGATTTCGCAACTACTGTTTTAGTGCTTGGTGTAGGAGGGACTCCCCAGCATCACAGTCCTGTTGATTGACTGGTTAGTGCCCATGTTGAACATGTTATTAAATATTCGACTATTACCCAGACCAGAAAAATTGCCTGAAAAGCTGTAGGATCATGTGATAGAACTATGAGAAACAATATTTATTTTGCTGATTGCATGACAGCAAATCTAGCTCATCTAAAAAATGGCTTTAACAGTAAAAATTACACGTTATTGATTCTACATTGTATCACCTGCTTTTAGGCATTAGGTAATATGTTTCCTAGCAGTTTTCTGGAGTAAGCATTATCAAACCTATTTTACACATGAGAAAACTGGGGCTCAGAAAGTAAATTTTTCCAAGTTAACAAAACTAGTAAGT
>NW_012105109.1:264507-268083 GCF_000951045.1 Mandrillus leucophaeus | reverse complement strand
CTCCCCCCTCCCCCATCCCCATAATAGGCCCTGGCCCCAGGTGAGTTCAGAGATGCTGTCTGATAGCCAGAGTCTGGAATTGGAAACCCTAGGAATCTAACTGGTGCTATATTCTACTGTGGCTCAGTTGGCACCCAAGCCACCAGACAAAATCCTTCCCACTCTTTCCTCCCCTTTTCACAAGTAGAGGAGTCTCTCTCCATGGCCAACACTGCCCCAGGCCCACGACAAGTACTGCCTAGATACCACCAGTGTTCACTCAAGGCCCAAGGGCTCTTCAGTCAGCTTGTTGTAAATGCTGCCAGGCCTGGGATTCTCCCTTCAGGGCAGTGGGCTCCCCTCTTACTCAGGGCAGGTCTAGAAATGCTGTCCACGAGACAAGGCCTGGAATCAGGGATCCCAAGTGCCCACTTGTTGCCTTAGCCCACTGTGGCCAAGCTGGTATCTAAACTGATTTTTGAAGGTGCTGTTTTGTTGGATTTTGTGTTCTTATGAAGGTGCTGTTGTTCAATTTGTTGTTCCTGTAGGGAGAATGATCAGTGAAAGCTTCCATTTTGGTCATCTTGCTCCACCTCCTCTCCTAATTGTTACTAGTTGTTTTCACACTCTTATCTACATCTCTGACTCTCTAATTCAGATGACTTTCTGAGCTTCATTGATATTTTTTCTAGCCTTTTCCTTATAGATTTCTGAATTTATGACAGCAGGAAGATGGACAAAGCCATTTTCTATTAGTTTGATAGCTTTTTTCCAACTGGAACTAACCACTATCTTCACACAAATGAGTGAGAAGTTTTTGGAATATCTTTAAATCTTTAAGAACATTTTTATTGTTGGTAATTATATATTTGAACACTTACAGTATTGCTTTTTGAGTGTGGTTCAATTATCTATTCTTGTTTCTCCATAATTACTTGTTAAATGTTTCTGGGCTGGGCATGGTGGCTCATGCTTATAATCTCAGCACTTTGGAAGGCTGATGCAGAAGGATTGCTTGAACTTAGAAGTTTGAGACCAGTCTGGGCAACATGGCAAAACCCTGTCTCTACAAAAAATACAAAAATTAGTCAAGAATGGTGGCATGTGCCTGTAGTCCCAGCTACTTGGGAGGCTGAGGTTGAAGGATCTCTTGATCCTTCCTTGAGCCCAGGAGATTAAGGCTGCAATGAGCTATGATTATGCCATTGCACTCCAGCCTGGGTGACAGAGTGAGAACCTGTCTCCAAAAGGGGGGGAAAAAAAAAAGTTTCTGGTGCTAGGCAAGGATCGCAAGTCTTTACACTAGTTCTACAACTGTTAAGTCATCGTTTGCCATAAATCAAAATTCTGGCCTTGATATTTGTTTTCCCATCCATTATTTTATGGGCAATTCCCTCTGAACCCATTATTGGTTATTTCAATCCCTTTCTTACCTATTCAAATGTATTTTGCCTTGACACTAGAAAATGTTTCCTTGCCTATAAAGATCTCTTCTTTTTCTTTTTATCCAATAGCGATTATAAAACTCAAAAGCCAGCTGTCATTGAAAAGTGGCCAGATCATACAGCTTTTCATTTTTCCTGCAGCCAGATGCTCTCAATTGACTCTTCCTAGAAGCCTGGATCTGCTAGTTCTTCAAGTCATTTGACTAACTGGCCATTTCTGCACATCTCTCCTTGGACTTGGATTAACTGCTTCCTGTGTGCCCACCTTCTCCATTTCTAACTGGCTTCACACTTTTTCCTCCTGTCTGATATCTTAATGCTACCCTTCCCTTCTCTTGCAGTACCTGAATAGCTTTGATCTGCAAGATGCTCTAACATTTCTTCTGGCATAAATTCCAATCCTTATTTATGCTGATATGTATGTCTTCCCCCTCCAATCTTACTCTTAAGAACTCTATTATTTCAGAACCCAAACAATATGTTGTACTAGCCATTCTGTTTCTTTTATCACAGATCCTCTTCTCTAGCTTTTGTCCAGAATTTACTTAAATATATAAATGAAAGGTGCTGTTTCTTTTCAATATCTTCCTCTTTTATATTCCTCAGCCAAACTCGTCTCCATATTTTCATTTAAGCACTTCTTATTCTTAATGTTCTGTACCAAATTATCATCATTTTTCTCTCACTGACTGATGATACATCACCGTTTCTCATCAGCATTCATCCATCCCGTAATACTTCATCTTCGTACTTTGAGTTGGTTCACTTAATAACTAGATTGTCCCTGTGGTTTACATTCCAATTATTTCATCTCCATTTCCTTAATGTTGTCTACATTTCACGTTATTTCTCTCTGATTTTCTTTTTTCTTTTCCTTTTTTTTTTTTTTTTTTTGGTGTATGACAGATTTCCTTACTGCAGTATTTCTCTTCTCAAATTTATTTTACTTGAGAAGTAAAATATTCTTACTCTTCAGTAAGGTTTGTTTTTTTTTTCCCCCATTTTATATCAATTCTGCCTTTTATGTGAAATCCTATTATCTGTTGTTTTATAACTCGTGTTTGTTATGCAGATGACAATTATCATTATATATCTTCAAAACACCATGTAGGCACTTCTCTTCTAAATTCAATACAATTTGTAGAATCATGACATATTTTGGGGATGAAGATGCAAATAATTTAGTACTACCCTAAGGGAGCTCATGGTACATTGGGATTACAAGAGAATAAACAATATATTTTGCTATATTTTAATGAGCATTTAGACCAGGATTGTCCAATCTTTTGGCGTCCCTGGGTCACATTGGAAGAACTGTCTTGGGCCACACATAAAATACACTAACACTAACAGTAGCTGTTGGGCTAAAAAAATGCAAAAAAACAAAATCTCATAATATTTTAAGAAATTTTACAAATTTGTGTTGAGCTGCATTCAAAGCCATCCTGGGCCACATGTGGCCAATAGGCCACAGGTTAGAAAAACTTGGTTTAGACAGAGGTATGCAGAGTAGGCTGTGGGAACCCAGAAGAAAAACATTTAATCCAGTCAGAGGGAAAAGTGCCTGGTGAATTAGTTGGTTCCCTGAGGACAGAGTCTGTAAGTGCCTTGTTCACTGTTCTTTTCCTGTTCTAGTACTTCTGTATGCATATGGAGGGCACATATAAAATATTTAGTGAGGAAATGAGGAAGTAAAATGGCACATATGTAGATTTCTGGAACAAGCTTAAGATGGCTGCAACGTTACCAAATCAGGGATAGAAAAGCCACTGAGGACTCAGGAAACCACAAGGAGTTGACCTGACAGGTTTGTAGATGCAGGCAGTTCATCTCAAGATGAAAGCAGTTCAAAACTCATAGGTGATCAGAGGCCACTAAATGCTTTGAAGTAGGAAAATGACATGATCTGACATATGTTTTAGAAAAATAATTCTGACTGGCAATATGAAAAATAGATTTGAGTGGTAGAGAGTACAGAGGCGGGTGTGAGGAAGTCCTTTAGGTGTCGCAGCTAAGACAGTGGTGATCAAATGGACTGGATGCAAAATAAGCAACAATCTCCCTCATCCTGAGTGAGACAATGAACTAGTAGAAAGGAAATGAACTTCTAGATTCATTGTCCCTCTAAGTGACTTTTTCTGAATCAAAGAAG
>NW_012105109.1:259110-264457 GCF_000951045.1 Mandrillus leucophaeus | reverse complement strand
TTTTTTTTTTTTTTTTTGGTGTATGACAGATTTCCTTACTGCAGTATTTCTCTTCTCAAATTTATTTTACTTGAGAAGTAAAATATTCTTACTCTTCAGTAAGGTTTGTTTTTTTTTTCCCCCATTTTATATCAATTCTGCCTTTTATGTGAAATCCTATTATCTGTTGTTTTATAACTCGTGTTTGTTATGCAGATGACAATTATCATTATATATCTTCAAAACACCATGTAGGCACTTCTCTTCTAAATTCAATACAATTTGTAGAATCATGACATATTTTGGGGATGAAGATGCAAATAATTTAGTACTACCCTAAGGGAGCTCATGGTACATTGGGATTACAAGAGAATAAACAATATATTTTGCTATATTTTAATGAGCATTTAGACCAGGATTGTCCAATCTTTTGGCGTCCCTGGGTCACATTGGAAGAACTGTCTTGGGCCACACATAAAATACACTAACACTAACAGTAGCTGTTGGGCTAAAAAAATGCAAAAAAACAAAATCTCATAATATTTTAAGAAATTTTACAAATTTGTGTTGAGCTGCATTCAAAGCCATCCTGGGCCACATGTGGCCAATAGGCCACAGGTTAGAAAAACTTGGTTTAGACAGAGGTATGCAGAGTAGGCTGTGGGAACCCAGAAGAAAAACATTTAATCCAGTCAGAGGGAAAAGTGCCTGGTGAATTAGTTGGTTCCCTGAGGACAGAGTCTGTAAGTGCCTTGTTCACTGTTCTTTTCCTGTTCTAGTACTTCTGTATGCATATGGAGGGCACATATAAAATATTTAGTGAGGAAATGAGGAAGTAAAATGGCACATATGTAGATTTCTGGAACAAGCTTAAGATGGCTGCAACGTTACCAAATCAGGGATAGAAAAGCCACTGAGGACTCAGGAAACCACAAGGAGTTGACCTGACAGGTTTGTAGATGCAGGCAGTTCATCTCAAGATGAAAGCAGTTCAAAACTCATAGGTGATCAGAGGCCACTAAATGCTTTGAAGTAGGAAAATGACATGATCTGACATATGTTTTAGAAAAATAATTCTGACTGGCAATATGAAAAATAGATTTGAGTGGTAGAGAGTACAGAGGCGGGTGTGAGGAAGTCCTTTAGGTGTCGCAGCTAAGACAGTGGTGATCAAATGGACTGGATGCAAAATAAGCAACAATCTCCCTCATCCTGAGTGAGACAATGAACTAGTAGAAAGGAAATGAACTTCTAGATTCATTGTCCCTCTAAGTGACTTTTTCTGAATCAAAGAAGATTTGACATATTATTTGGGAAATATGCCAGATGAAGATTCTGTTTCCTCACCCCTGTTCCACATACCCAGACACTCCAAATTTCCATTTTACATACCATACAGGTAAAACAAACAGTAGTTGCCATATTCAAGGGTAGGATTACATGTCTCTGAGATTTTTCTTCCCACTTCTAACTTGGGTAAATGCTGGTATTTCACTTTCTTTTTTTAGAGGTAATCATGTCTAATCCCCACCCATTGTCCAAGGGGTCTTTTCACCAAGGCCTTTCCCATTTCTATCCAGCCATTTGATCTCACCAAACTTCATTGGTAGATTTCTACAAGAGGTTTTCATTATACTTGTATCAATTAATAGAATTCTGCTAATCAACATCAATTGCTAATTTAAAATGAAATGAATATATTCAGAATTATCTACTCTAACTTAAACGTATGTTTCAGATAGTTATTCTATGTATAGTTGTTGCCAGCTATCAATTAAATGTTAATTGACTTCCAATCCTTCCAGATATTTAACTCCCTAAATTTGGAAGGGGGTTAGAGTATTGTAACATCTACTTTCAACTCTAACGCAGTGAACTCTGGACTATAGCTACTGTATGTGAGTGTAATTCTTCTCTCACCATAGAGACTCTGATAAGGTTCATTTATTTCTCTTTAAAACTGTAGTAAAAGGAGTGGGATATTCTTCAAAGGAAATAAATGAATAAATATGATATTTGTTATTAACAAACTGATGTTTGAACAATTCATCCAGACTGTAAGAATTAACTACTAACATAGCAATAAATCTCTCTTGACTGAATACTATATTTGCAGGGAATAGAAAAATCAATTTTATCACTGAAAATACATTTGGATGTAAGATCAACATAATTTTTGAATCAGCCATTTCCTTACTCTGTCTCCAGAGAAGCTGAGATCAAAATTTACATATTATTAACTATTTAAAATAAATAAACCAAAAGGAAACTCTTGAGATTTGCTTCTGGGAAGATGGTGACAGAATTTCAGATACTTAAAAATGTAAATATTTGCTTTTATCTTCTTATAGAAATCCTAAGAGTATTCCATTTCTAGCCTGTTGTAAATAAAAAAAAAAATATGCCACCAAGTTTTTCTCAAGAAAATATGCAACCATGTCTCTCTGTTTTCAGTGTGTTTCTTTTCAGCAAGTATAAACAAACAAGCTTACTCTGATAGAAAATGCACCTGTTTTCTAATCAAACAAAGAGAGAAAGCTGAAAGTGCTGATGGGTGCCATCCGTGAATGGTTGTTAGGATGCTATGATATGCCTACCTGAGGGGAAAAACACAGATAATAAAGACAAGGAGAAAAGCTACTAAGTTACAAGTAGATTTCAGATTAAGATGCCACTCAGAATAGTTCTCAACATGCCACAAGTGTTAGGACAATAGAATAGGTAATCAAAGAGGAGTCAATTGCCTCTCTCAATGGTACCCTTACATTTACTTTGCTCTGTGCAGGTTTCATTTACTAATGTTGTCTTAATGTCCTGACATAACTAAGCAATTGTCCCTCCTCTTTTCTCCTTTAAAGAATCTCACATTTAGACAAATTCTATGATCACTTTAACTATGTATAATAATGCAGTAAAGTTACTTGATAACTTTAGCTTTACATCAATAACTCTGATTTTCTAACCCTAAAATTTGATACCTAGCATGAAAGATAGTCACTTCAACAAAGTATTTGGTTTGAGAGGGTTAAATATTGTGCTATTCTGGAATATTGACTATTTAAGAAAAGGCACTTGAAAAATAGCAGATGTAAGAAAAACACTTTGATCTTCAGACTGTTTCTTAAAAGCAGAAGATGAAATTACTGTGTGAAAGAAACCCTTTCTATACTTGACATATGTAGCATCCATGTCCTCAAGGACAAGAAGTTGAAATTAAGAGAATTCAGCAGAGACTTTGCTAGAATAACTTATCTTTTAAACTTCCACATATTTTAGTCATGTTTTCACTGTTTAGTATTCTTTGTCCAATTTAGTATGTAAGTAACTGACTCTGGTTCTTCTGATCTTCATTTCTTTATGAGGGTTCCTGAGCTTTATAAAACCTTTCTTACGTCAGTGTAATTCTTGGACCCAACTAGAAACTGAAGAGGATAGAAGTGGAAGTTTTCTGCCCATATAGCCTCTTTTTGACCTCTCATTCAAACATGCTCTGGCATTCAATACTCTCAAATAAGGAACTCAAAATTACACTGTCCATCTCACTATGGAAGTCCTCAGGAATATTACTGCAAAATCTGAAGAATATCTTGAAAAGAACACACTGGGAAACAGCATACCTCTATAGATTTCAAGACATAGAAGGAAGGATAGCCAAAATGCATTTCAGTGATCTTTTCCTTGGTCAACTCAAAGTATATTTATTTATATTTATAGTACTGAAAAAAAAGTCGGATACTTTTTGCTAAAATCGAGAGCTCACTAGGCCATTTAGTCTGCCATCTTCTCTCTTAAAATTTTCTCTAGTCCTAATTAGTTCTTCCTTTCAAGTGTTTCAGGCTTCTAATTATAAGAAATGGCTTTCACCTCATTATTGGCACTTTAAGGCTTCTGCACCATGACTCAAGTTGCAATTGTTTAAAAAAACATCCAAAAGGAACTTGCTAGCCAAAATTTCCTTTTCTTCTCTGAATTTCTAATTCTATTTCTACAGTAGACCACGAATGGCATCCTAATCCCAGAGTATTAAAATATTAAGAAAACAAATATCTTCTGTTGCATTTTTCATTATCATTATTTTTGATCTTCTGGATTTTCAATTCTTTATTCTAGAAAGTGATAAATATATAAACTTCAACCTTAGTCATACAGATTTCTAAGTCATTGCTTGTTCCTGAATACCAATATCCTAACAAGCTCTCACTCTACCTCAGTGTCCAGTAAGTACAAATCAACATTTGTAACCATTGTTCTGCACATATCCTAGTGATACTGATGAATAATTCAAGGCTGAAGAAACTGTTTTTATATTTTCTAATTATATAATTTTATGTTATCTGCTGTCAAATCTATCTGGAAATACATGGGCAGCCTTAAAAATACTTATGCTAAGAAAAGTTTCATAAATAATTTGGCAATTACGTTTTCTGTGTTTACTTGTCTATTTTCATGGGCTCAGTAAGTGCAGCTAACAGCTTTTTAAAAATCCTTGCTTTAATATGTTATTTTATAGTTACATTAGTGAATCAATATACAATTGAAATATTATAAAATCCATGAACAGCCACATGGTTACCCACACGATTAATGTTACTTAAATAAGTATATACACACATATGTGTGTATGTGTGTGTGTGTGTGTGTTTGTGTGTGCAGGAAGTAGAGAAAGCTGGTGCTGGCTAAACCAGAAGCTAATAATTTTAAAACAAGTAATGGCAAAGTGTGTATTCATCCTGTTATTTCCTTTTAAACTCTTGTAAAAATCTTTTCCATCACAGCTCCTTAATTTTCTGTGCTCTCTTCCAAATAGTAAATAACATTATTTATGAATTGAGGCTATTTGTGAATATGAGCATTGTATTGTGTGTCTGATACTGGAAGTCTGGTTATAATACCTAAGATCAGGAAAGATGCATATTTAAAATCCAAACAATAAACGGTCAGTCTTTTCTTTAGGGAAAATGCTTCTAGTGCAGACATGCATAGATTTATGAATTATTACAAAAGACACATTAAGGTATCAATTCTAGAAATTTTCATTGTGATGTATTACTCATCCTAATTTTTATTTTTCAAAGTCTTGCATGTCAAGTCTAAACAGAAAACATACGTTGTTAGGATGTATCATTTGTAGGAATGGGTAGAATTAGTAAAGAATCTGATATAACCTATACAGTTGAATAAAATCTTTATACCAGCGATAGCAGTACTACAAAAGATTAATATGCTTTGAGCTTCAGTGACTCTAAGGAGAAATATATCAAGTTAGACTCTAAGCAAACAATTTTATAGCAGAAAATAACTTTGGAGAGATCAAAATTGCTACTGAATTAAAATTGCAAATTTTGCTAAATTATCTACTCCAGTTTGT
>NW_012105109.1:250452-259060 GCF_000951045.1 Mandrillus leucophaeus | reverse complement strand
TACTTTTTGCTAAAATCGAGAGCTCACTAGGCCATTTAGTCTGCCATCTTCTCTCTTAAAATTTTCTCTAGTCCTAATTAGTTCTTCCTTTCAAGTGTTTCAGACTTCTAATTATAAGAAATGGCTTTCACCTCATTATTGGCACTTTAAGGCTTCTGCACCATGACTCAAGTTGCAATTGTTTAAAAAAACATCCAAAAGGAACTTGCTAGCCAAAATTTCCTTTTCTTCTCTGAATTTCTAATTCTATTTCTACAGTAGACCACGAATGGCATCCTAATCCCAGAGTATTAAAATATTAAGAAAACAAATATCTTCTGTTGCATTTTTCATTATCATTATTTTTGATCTTCTGGATTTTCAATTCTTTATTCTAGAAAGTGATAAATATATAAACTTCAACCTTAGTCATACAGATTTCTAAGTCATTGCTTGTTCCTGAATACCAATATCCTAACAAGCTCTCACTCTACCTCAGTGTCCAGTAAGTACAAATCAACATTTGTAACCATTGTTCTGCACATATCCTAGTGATACTGATGAATAATTCAAGGCTGAAGAAACTGTTTTTATATTTTCTAATTATATAATTTTATGTTATCTGCTGTCAAATCTATCTGGAAATACATGGGCAGCCTTAAAAATACTTATGCTAAGAAAAGTTTCATAAATAATTTGGCAATTACGTTTTCTGTGTTTACTTGTCTATTTTCATGGGCTCAGTAAGTGCAGCTAACAGCTTTTTAAAAATCCTTGCTTTAATATGTTATTTTATAGTTACATTAGTGAATCAATATACAATTGAAATATTATAAAATCCATGAACAGCCACATGGTTACCCACACGATTAATGTTACTTAAATAAGTATATACACACATATGTGTGTATGTGTGTGTGTGTGTGTGTTTGTGTGTGCAGGAAGTAGAGAAAGCTGGTGCTGGCTAAACCAGAAGCTAATAATTTTAAAACAAGTAATGGCAAAGTGTGTATTCATCCTGTTATTTCCTTTTAAACTCTTGTAAAAATCTTTTCCATCACAGCTCCTTAATTTTCTGTGCTCTCTTCCAAATAGTAAATAACATTATTTATGAATTGAGGCTATTTGTGAATATGAGCATTGTATTGTGTGTCTGATACTGGAAGTCTGGTTATAATACCTAAGATCAGGAAAGATGCATATTTAAAATCCAAACAATAAACGGTCAGTCTTTTCTTTAGGGAAAATGCTTCTAGTGCAGACATGCATAGATTTATGAATTATTACAAAAGACACATTAAGGTATCAATTCTAGAAATTTTCATTGTGATGTATTACTCATCCTAATTTTTATTTTTCAAAGTCTTGCATGTCAAGTCTAAACAGAAAACATACGTTGTTAGGATGTATCATTTGTAGGAATGGGTAGAATTAGTAAAGAATCTGATATAACATATACAGTTGAATAAAATCTTTATACCAGCGATAGCAGTACTACAAAAGATTAATATGCTTTGAGCTTCAGTGACTCTAAGGAGAAATATATCAAGTTAGACTCTAAGCAAACAATTTTATAGCAGAAAATAACTTTGGAGAGATCAAAATTGCTACTGAATTAAAATTGCAAATTTTGCTAAATTATCTACTCCAGTTTGTACTCTAGTGTAAAATACTTAGATTTTCTTCTTTATTTTAACTCCATATCCAAGACACATCTACACAGAAGAACTATATATGAAAGTTCTTTTTCTTCAGATATGCCAATGTCTTTTTCACTTCAGGGTCTTGGCACATACTGTTATTTATCTTGAACACTCAGACCATTACATTACTACCTACTTTTCATCAGTTAGCTCAAGTGACACCTCCTGAGGTAGGCCTTTCCTCATTACTCTATTAAACATTACTCTATTAAACTCTATTCCTCTTCACTCCTGTCAGAGAAGATTAAATCTGCATTATCTGAGAAAACTGTGATGGCTTCCCCTGAGGCAGTTGTCATGCAAGATCATGCTGATTTTCCTTAGGACTCACCCTCACCACCCTTTTTCCTTCTAGAATTATAACTAGACTCACATCACAGCAGTCCCCTAGAGGTGAGGTACAAAGTGTGACCCAGGAGTTACACTACACTCAAAGATAACTACTTGAGTTTCCTAATTTATCCATAAATAGTGAATATGTGTGAGAATGGATAGTGAAAATGTGGGATAGTGGTGGAAGGAATATGAAGTTAGGTCTGGCTGAATTTACTGATATAGGCTTTCTAAGCAGAGAACCTGCCAATTTAACGTGGCAGCTTGAAGAGATAGGAAGAACTCTTAACAATTTGATTGGTTGGCTGAAACATAGGTCAAAATGGGATTCACAAATGGTATACAGCAATTTGGAAATGCTGGATCTGCCTTGGTTTAATGTAGACAAGGGGTTTGAAATGCTTAGGAAGATGGGAATGTTAGAGTGAATTTGTGATTCAAGATATATTCACCCACACTGGAAGCGGCCAGAAGACATACCTTTCATCATGACTGTGGAAAATATATTTGTGAGGGGAAACCTAGCATCCTTGAAGAGTTCTGTGGTCACTCTTGTCTGTAGGCATGCCTTATAATGGGAATCACAGTCACTGAATTGGAAATCCTAAATGCAGTGGAAGTAACTGGATCCTGGGGGCAGCAGGGGCCAAGTTATGGTGTTCAACCACAAAGGCAAGGTGGGCTTGGACAGCAGAGTCAAAGCAGCAGTTAAAATCATCTGACTTTTGCAGAACTGTGGTCTCAGCTAGTTGATTTTGGTGTTCCTAGAAGTGAAATAGTTAGGAATCCTACTAAATTACTACTTAATCTGTGTAAGCAGAAAAGTTGTAGGTCAGGTGCACAAAAATCTAACCTGAATCATAGGGAGGGAGAGTCATAATCCATCAATTAATTCCCAGATTTGAGCCAGTTGGTGGACCCAGAATCCCTTAAATGAAGGGTAGGCTGGTATTCTTAGAAGAAACCCAGGTACGCTGCTAAAACATTTATACTGTTAATCTTTCTCCAAGTCTTCCTCAATAAACCCATGGTCTTCTACCAGAGTATCTCTACATTTGGAAAAAGAAAGTAATCAGATCTTTCAGGGACTACTGGACACTGGCTCTGAACTGTCACTAATTCCAGGAGACCCAAACAATCACTAAGGTCCACAGTCAGAGTAGGGGCTTTGGGAAGTCAGGTGAGCAAAGGTTTAGCTCATGTTTATCTTACAATGGATCCAGTGGCTTCCCAAACCCATCCTTTGGTTATTTATTCAATTCTGAAATGCATAATTGGAATACATATATTCAGCAGCTGGCCGAATCTCCATATTGGTTTTCTTACCTGTGGACCGAGGACTATTACGGTAAAAAGGGCCACGTGGAAACCACTATAACTGCTTAGGAAACTAGGAAAACAAAAATGAAAAGAAACACAAATACAAAAGAAAAACTGCAATTCCTAAGGAATTGTCTAGATTAGTGCCACCATCAAGGATTTGAAAGATGTAGGGGTTGTTATCCCAACCACATACCTATGAGGCCTGTGGAGAAAAAAAAAAAAAAAAAAAAAGTGGATCTTGGAGAATGACAGTGATTTTTGAAAACTCCAAGTAATGACTTTAATTGCTGCTGGTATACCAAATGTGGTTTCATTGCTTGAGCAAACTAACACATCTCCTGATCCTGGTATGCAGGTATTTATATTGCAAATAAATTTTTATCCATCCTTGTCAATTATAACCACCTGAAGTATTTTGCTTTCAGGGGACAAGACCAGCAATACACCTTAATGTTCCACCTAGACATATATCAACTCTCCATCACTATGTCATAATTTAGTTTTCAAGCATCTTGATTGTCTTTCCCTTCCACAAGATATCACACTTGTACGTTGCATTATGTTGATTGGACTTAGAGACCGGAATTAGCCACCAATCTAGACTTATTGTTAAGACATTAAATCTAGACTTATTGTTAAGACATTTGTGTGTCAGAGGATGGGAAATAAATGTGAAAAATATTCAGGAGGCTTCTACCTCAGTGAAATTTTTAGGGTACAAGTGGTATAGGTAATGTTAAAAGATATTCCTTTTAACGTAAAGGATCAACTGCACCTGGCCCCTTAAAAAAAAAAAAAAAAAAGAAATTTGTCTTCTCCTACTCAGGAAGTAGATTACTTGATTGCCAAGGTTTCATCCAGCTCTAAAAAAAAAAAAAAAAAAAAAAAGAAGAAGCACAATGACTACTGTGTCTTTTTGGACACTAAAGATAAAGATAATGTTTTTCTCATTTGGATGTGTTACAGTAACTTATTTGCCAGATGTCACCAAAAGCTGCGAGTTTGGGATGAGGCTCAAAATAAGAGAAGGTTCTATAGCAGATCCAGGTTGCTGTGTAAGCTCCTCTGCCACTTGGGCCATTTAATTCAGCAGATCCAATGATGTTAGAAGTATCAGAGACGTTTGGAGCATTTGGAAGGCCCTTAGGATTTTGGTGAATCCTAAGGTGAACCACAGTGAAGCCTTTTAGGATTTTGGAGCAAAGCCCTTCCATCCTCTATGGATAATTACTACCATTTCGAGAAACAGCTATTGGCCTGCTACTGTGACTTAGTAGAGATTGAACACTTAATCATGGGCCACCAAGTTACCATGTGACCTGAGATGCCTATTATCAACTGGGCATTGTGTGATTCACCAAGTCAGAAAATTAAGTGTGCACCTCTTTATTAAGTAGAAGTGATATATACATGATTGGGTCCAAACAAGCCCTGAAGTCTCTACTAAGTTACATGAAGTAGCCTAAATGCTCATAATTGCTGTGCCTGCTACTCGTCCTTCTCTCTCCAATCTTATACCTGTGGCTTCATATAATCAGTTGACAGAGGAAAATAAAACTCGGACTTAATTTACAGATGATTCTGCACTATGTGGTAGTGCACACTACATGTCTACCACTCAAAAGTAGACATTTGTACACTATACCCCTTTTCTGGTACAACCTTTTAGGACAGTAGTGAAGGGAAACTCTCCCAGTGGACAGAACTTTGAGAAGTGCATCTGGTTAGTTACTTTGCTTGGAAGGAGAAATGGCCAGACTATTGATTATATACTACTTCATGACCTTTGCCAATGGTTTGCCTCGATGGTCAACCGGGAAGTATCATGATAGAAAAGTTGGTGACAAGAAAATTTAGGGAACAAGTATGTAGACAGACATCTGTGAATGGGAGAACAATGTAATGTTTTGTCCTATGTGTATATTCACCAAAAGGTAGCATCATCAAAGGAATATTTCACTAATCAAGTGGATAGGATGAACTGTTCAGTTGAAACCATTCAGCCTCTTTCCCCAGTCACTCCCTTCATTGTCCATGAACAAAGCCGTCATAATTGTAGAGATGGGGGTTACACATGGAATCAGCAATATGAACTTCCACTCACCAAGCCTGACTTGATTGCTCAGTCTAGCAGTAGCAGAGGGCACATTGAGCCCCTGATACAGTGCCATTCCTTGGAGTAATCAGTTGGCTGCCTGGGGACATGCTGATTACATTGAATGAATTTCATCATGGAAGTAGAATTTTGTTCTTACAGGAATAGACACTATGAATATGGCCTGCATGCAGTGCTTCTTCCCAAATTACCATGACAGACTTACAAATGCTTATACAGTATCACAATATACCACACACCATTGCTTGTAATCAAATAACTCACTCCCTAGCAATAGATGTCAGCAATGGGCCCATGGTTATGGGATCCAATGGTCTTACCATATTCCCCATGACCCTGAAGCAATTGGATTCATAGAATGGCGTAACAGCCTATTAAAAACTCTGCTGCAGCACCAGGTAGGTGGCAATATCTTGCAGAACTGGGAAAAATTCTCCATAAAGCTATATATGTTCCGAATCAGCATTCAATATATGGTGCTGTTTTTACCGTAGCAGAATTCTTGGCTCCAGGAATCAAGGAGTGTAAATGAGAGTGACAGAATTCACTATTACCTATCTGTAGTGACTCCGTAGCGAGATGGTTGCTTCCTGTTTTCATGACTTTATCATATAATATGAGATGTATTGACTTTGTTTCACAGTATTTAATGCTAATTTTATATCATAGTATTTAAGTTAGGGGATATCGAGAAGAGCGAACATTATTCAAGGACTTTGCTTCCTCTTTCTGGGAAGGAATTAGTGCAATTTTTGGTTGCATACAGGATAGTTGTATCCTCTCAGGCAGAATTATGACCTTGCTATTGTCTTTATTTGAAAATTAAATATGGTTTTAAAAGATACATATCGGTGCCATATTGACAAGGAATAAACTTATAATAGCTAATTTTATGTGTTGACTTGACTAAGCCATGGGGTGCCCAGATATGCAGACAAATATTATTGGTGTATCTGCAAGGATGTTCTAGATGAGATTGATATTTAAATTCATAGAGTGAGTAAAGCAGATTGTTCTCTCTAAAGTAGGTAGTCCTTATCCAGTCAATTGAAGACCTGAATAGCACAAAAAAGTTGATTAAGGGAGGACTCCTCTTGCCTGGCTACCTGAGTTGGGCCATTGGTCTTTTCTTGCTTTTATTTTTATTTTTTTATTTTAATTTTTTTATTATACTTTAAGCTCTACATGAGCACAACGTGCAGATTTGTTACATATGTATACATGTGCCATGTTGGTGTGCTGCACCCATTAACTCGTCATTTACATTAGGTATATCTCCTAATGCTATCCCCCCCCCCTCCCCCCTCCCCACAATAGGACCCGGTGTGTGATGTTCCCCTTCCTGTGTCCAAGTGATCTCATTGTTCAGTTCCCACCTATGAGTGAGAACATGTGGTATTTGGTTTTCTGTTCTTGCAATAGTTTGCTGAGAATGATGGTTTCCAGCTGCATCCATATCCCTACAAAGGACACGAACTCATCCTTTTTTATGGCTGCATAGTACTCCATGGTGTATATATGCCACATTTTCTTAATCCAGTCTGTCACTGATGAACATCTGGGTCGATTCCAAGTCTTTGCTATTGTGAATAGTGCAGCAATAAACATAAATTCAAGTGGAAACATGAGCTTTTTTTGGGTATTGAACTTGCCAGCTTTTGGGCTGAAGCTTACACTATCAGTTCTCCTGGTTCTCATGCTTTTGGACTCAAACTGGAACTAACTTCAGCTTTTCTGTGTCTCCAGCTTGCCAACTGCAGATATTGAGACTTTTCAGCCTCCATAATAATGTGAGCCAATTTCTTGTAATCTCTTTCTCTCTCAATATTGACATTCCATATAATAATACATCAGATGCCTAAGTGCTTTGGATAGTCATAAGCCTTTTCTCCTATAGCTCCCTAATTAGAAATGCCTGCTGTTAGGAGTTTTCTTAAGCTTTCCAACTTGCTCCTTCCATTTTATAAGAATAATAGTCTATTTAGGAACACTATTATCAAATCCCTCAATATTGAGAGAGAGAGAGAGAGAGAGACAGAGAGAGAGAGAGCTATATACAGCTAAGATCGTCATGGAATGGACATGATAACTCTATTACTCAACGTTATCTAGAGAAACATATGATGAGAGAGAAATGATAAGAAATTGGCTCACACCATCCTTATAGAGGCTGAGAAGTCTCAATATCTGCAGTTGGCAAACTGGAGACACAGGAGAGATGAAATGTAGTTCGAGTTTGAGACCAAACGCATGAGAACCAGGAGAGCTGGTAGAGTAAGATTCAGTCCAAAAGCTGGCAGGCTCAATACCCAAGAAAAGACAATATTTCTATTTGAAACATTGAAAAAGATCCCTCTCTTAATCAGCTTTATTTGTGCTATTCACCTCTTCAATTGATTGGATAAGGGCTACCTACACTAGAGAGAACCATCTGCTTTCCTCACTCCATGAATTTAAAAATTAATCTTATCTAGAACATCCTTGCAGATACACTTAATAACATTTGTCAGCATATCTGGGCACCCCATAGCCTAGTCAAATCAACACATAAAATTTGCTATTATAAGTTCATCCCTTGTCAACGTGGCACCCATGTATCTCACTAAACCATACCTAACTGTCAAATAAAGAAAATAGCAAGGTCATAATTCTGCCTGATATGATATAACTATCCTGTGGCAACCAAAAATGCACTAACCCCTTGCCTAGAAGAGGAAGCAAAGTCCTTGACTGGATGAGGGCTACCTACATTGAATATACATGAATATGTATATATACACATTTTTTCTGTTCTCTACATAACTTTGACAAATACAGTCATCATGTCCATTCCCTGACTATCTTAGCTGAAACAGAGACTACCAGTCAATGCTCGTATTGCCCCCTATTTGTTTATTCAATGTACTTGATAAAATCCAAAAAATATGAATTTACTTATTATTTGTCTACATCAAATATAAGGTAATCATTATGGAAGTAAGTACTTTGTATCTGTTTTTACATCACAGAATAGATTGCATAACATAAAAGCGATGCTCAATAATTACTTGTTAACCTAGTTTTGATTAAAACATTCCCAAGACTTCAAAATGTTCTATTTTTGCATATATGTACCCTTTGTTTTTATAAATACATAAATAATATTAACTTAAAA
>NW_012105109.1:242522-249997 GCF_000951045.1 Mandrillus leucophaeus | reverse complement strand
GTCCAAAATTGTAGCCAAAAAGATAACTTTAAAATTTTCCGTATGTTACAGAAAGATCAAAGGTGGTGCTTTGGAATGCCATTTAGTTAGACAAGTAGTCCTCTAAAATATAAAGCATATGATATACAGATAACTCAATCGAACAATAGGACCTGCATGAAGTCACAGCATTGCTCTACAGCCTTCTCAACAAAAGTTCAAGAAAGAGAAGAGCATATTTCTGAAAAGGTTACTGAATTAGCCTTTGTGTATGAGTGAATCTCAGTAAGATTCACAGTAAACCTACAAAAATTTGAAGTTAAATTACATATGTAAAACTATTGATAATTTAAACTGACTAAGCCAGAGCCATTTTAAAGTGGGCCACCCAAACTTCTTTAAGCAGATAGCAGGCTGAGTAAACTAGTCAGACTTAAATATGTTCTAACTTTTATGAAAAAGGAGGAGTATTTCAAATGATAGAACTGAAACCAGACAGTGGAATCAAGAAATATAAAGTCATTAATAGATAGGAGTAGGATTAAATCCTCATCAAAAAAAGAAAAAAATTAACATTTCCCCGGCTATATTTCAGAACTCTCATTGACTGCTGACTTCTGTATGTCTCTCTTTTTCCTCTATTAAATCAGAGTGCCTATGATGATTATTCTATGCCTGTCTCATCATTTTATGATGGATGTGTGAAAGATAGGTAAGGTAAGTTGTCTCTTTCAAAGGTCTTCAAATCAAGACAAACCATACTCAAGGAGTTGTATTTGCAGCTAGACCTGATTTAAATGACAAGATTCTAGACTTCATGCTAATGCTGTAATAAGATGAAGCTTTGGTAGAGTTAAGGATACAATTAGTGAGGTGTGCGCATTACTCGGAGCCAGAGAACAATCTACAGTAACTGTCCTCTAAGAAGGTATACTTCTCCTGGTATACATACACTGGTATGGTTTCCTCCCACAATGTACCAGGGTTCATCTATATGACCAGTAGAATATGCCAGTAGTGATGTATGTCATTTCTAAGATGAGATTTTGTGGCACTCAAGGGTTAGCTTTCTGGGAAACACAAGGTTTGGGATTTGAATAGGTAACAAACCTGCACGTTGTGCACATGTACCCTAACACCTAAAGTATAATTTAAAAATAATAATAATAATTTGGAATTATACATAAAAAAAGAAAATTTAGAAACTGAAGCAACTTTTATTCTGATAGTCACATGCTCTCATTACTGATTCTCTCTATATATTTCTGATAATAATTGATTTAAATATCTTCTTATTCTCACCATACAAGTTTTTCATATTTTACTATTGGCAATGATTTTAACTACTACAGAAGTGGTCTATTGATCTATCTGCCTATTTATCTATGTCTCTATAAGTGCATAAATGCGTGTGGGGGAAGTGTATGTATATGTGTGCTTGTAAGTTCATGGATGAATTACAAAGTTTTCATATGGGCATTGCAGTTTAATCAGGAATTAGCTAATTTAATTTTGGACCTTTTAACCCCTCTTTTACTATGAGAAGATCCACATTTTCATTTTCATATATTCTCTCTCTCCCTCTCTGTCACACATGCGCACGCGCACACACACACACACACACACACCATACTCTTAACAATTCTTCATTTGTGTAGATTTGTGTATTGCCCACTTCTTGGTTTTGTGTCTGTAAACGATGTACTTAAATATTGAATTAATTTCAATATTAATTTAATTGTGTTCCCCCTCTATAATTTCCATATATACTTTACCTTTGAACAACATACGTTTGAACTGCATGGGTTCACAGATACATGGATTTTCTTCTGCCTCTGCCATCCCTGAGACAGCAAGATCAATCCCTCCTCTTCTTGTGCCTCAGCCTCCTCAGTATGAAGATGGTGAGGATGAAGACCTTTATGATGATCTATTTCCATTCGGTGAATAGTGAAGATCTTATAATTCTCTTAATAACATTTTCTCTAGCTTACTTTATTGTGAGAATGAAGTGTATAATATATATAACATGTACAACATATGTTAGTTAATTGTTTATGTTATTGGAAAGGCTTCTGATCAACAGTAGACTATTATTACATTAACAGCAGTTGAAGTCAAAAGTGATACAGTGATTTTTGACTTCATAGGGGTCAGCAGCCTAACCACTGTGTTGTTCAAGGGTTAACTGAAAATGCACTGGATTGCATGAGCATAAGATAATAATGAGACCTTATTGCTTTCCAATTGAGGTAGGTCAATTTAAATTCTTCATAATATCTGCTGTTAATAGATTTGCCCAGTAAACTTTTATATCAAATAAGTTCTAAGTTTTATTTCACATTTTTATCTCGGTTTCTAAATGTGCCATTATTACATTGGATTTAGGAGCAAAATCCATTATAATCTGTTCTAACAAGAGGATCGATTTTTGGTAGTCTTTTAAACTTCCTATTGGGAGATTATGCTCCTTGAGGATAAGATTCATATTGTAACAATTTTCTATATCCTCCACAATGTTTTGCAGATTCAATAAGTATTTAATAAATTGAATTAAATTTGCCTGTACTCTTATAAATCATGCTCTCATACATCAACCTTCTAATTCTCAATTCTCCTAAAACATAGAAAAAAATGTCAATATAAAAACGCAAGAAATAAGATTTTAACCATTTCTGTCATTCAAAATATGATTCATTCTTTCTTATACAACTACCTTTGTCAGCATTCTTGCCATTGGACTGTCTAGCTCTTGAGTCTGTTATATCATGGCTTGTTGTTACAGAAAGTAAAGTTTGGAAAAAGAAGCAGTTACGTAAAGCAATATTAGAAAATCCTTGAGTTTTCCTTAAAAACTCAGGGATGTCTTCTACATGTTTTTTATTTCATATAGATTAAGTTTGAGAGTTGTGTAATAATTTCATGAGTGTATCGTTCAGAGAGCCCTTTGAAGGCCTATTTAATCCAACTAAGACTATTTTTTTTCTTGTTTTAATACCATTAAACTTATTCCCTCTTTGATAATAACTGAGGAAAGAGAGAAAGACATTCCATGTAATACATCAGATGCCTAAGTGCTTTGGATAGTCATAAGCCTTTCCTCCTATAGTTTCCTAATTAGAAATGCCTGCTCTTCGAAGTTTTCTTAAGCTTTCCAACTTGCTCCTTCCATTTTATAAGAATAATAGTCTATTTAGGAAGACTATTATCAAATAAAAATCAGAACCATCAGTGGATACCTATTTTAGCCTTGGGATTTATATCACAATTCCCTATGACTTTATATTTCCAGAAAAGAAATTCAAACTAAAGGTCACAATTACAATTATTATGGTAATTCTGATAAGGTGTGCATTTTAACTAAAAGAAGTTCCTACTATTTTTTTTCTTCTTCCTACTTTTCAGTAATCCTTGGGACTGTAGTAAGAGTGTGCAATACTCTTATGGTGTATTTTTAGTTTAAAATCTGAGTATATATAATTACCACTTGGTAGATATTGTCCAAAATCACTTTTGAATCCAAGTGTTTTTACCCTCATAGAATTTTTTTAAAGGAGTATTTGCTTGTTTCTATTATACTGTAACTATTGGAGCTACTAGGAGGTCTTTTAAATTTCACCAACAAGTAGGCAGAATGGGGACTAACTGAAGGGTTGATGGGCTTAAAGAAAATAAATAACCTAACAAAGCCACCAGGTTAATGGCAAAACCAACAGCAGGAACCAAGTCACTTTACTTGAGATTAGTGGATACCAAAATGTGCTTTCTCTGAAGCAGCACTTTACAAGGAAATATGAAAATCCACCTTTGTTGTCCTTCAGCTAAAGGGAATAAAATTATGTACTTTCCGTAATTTTAACCTTGTTATAACAGATGCTACATGAACTCAAGTGGAACTCTGACTGCCTTGAGAGCTGAATAAAATGCATCCCACCATCCATTGCTGCTGCATTAGGGCATTAAAAAGAGAGACAGAAGGAAGAGGAGAGAGAGGCACAAGTTCAACAGTGTGAGGGACTCGGACACAATGGGAGGGAGAAAGAAATAAATGTCTGAATGTCATTGAAAGAACAGAAAATGAAGGCATATGTAAGAGGCCTGCTAAAGCTATGGGACCTCAGAAGCCTATTTGTAAGAAATACAATTTAGAATAGGGAACTTGTAATACAGTACCTGACCTTTATTTCCTTTCTTGCCTCGAACTTGTCAAAACCTTTGATCGATTTTTCTATGAACATGAATTACTGCTACAATATTTAGTTTAACTACATGAATTTCTTAAAGCAGTAATACAGTGCTACAGCATAGCTTAACATTGTTTAAGTAATATTGCTTATATTTAAGTCATTTCTAAGGGACCTATGCAAACACAGTCTGGAGATCTATTTATGATATATTTCCAAGGCTAAAAACAAAAAAAATGCTATTAATGCATAAAAGTCAAAAAGCCATGCATTGTGGTTTTACAGGGACTTCTATTTCTAAAGATGATTGTTGCATGAGGGTCTCTGCCTTTATGAAGGGAAATGTATAGATTTTAACTAACTCTGTATTATAATGTTTATGTTTTGAAAAAGAAAATTATGTTTCTGCACTAAAAAATAAATTCCCAATAAAACCTTTAAACTTAACATTTAGAACAGGGACAGACACTTCTTTTTTTTTAAATTTATTTATTTATTATTATTATTATACTTTAAGTTCTAGGGTACATGTGCATAACGTGCAGGTTTGTTACATATGTATACTAGGGACAGACACTTCTTTTCTTTCCTAAGTGTTCTGTTGTTCTTGCTGTTTAGTTTTAAATAATTTTTTAGAAGTTTTATTGATGTGTAATTAATATAAAAATTGTATACCTTTAATATATTCACCTTGATGAGTTTGGACATGTGTGCATACACCAATACCATCATCACAACCAAGGTATTGAACATACTTATTCACTTCCAAAAATTTTCTTCTGTTATTTTTTAGTGGTGGTAGTATATTTTTAAGAATTCAGCCTTTGAGCAGTGTACTAAGGACCTTCAACAGCAGATGAGAAAGTAAATGAACTAAGTCCATATAAAGGGTTAGATCTCAGTGAGATATTCAAGTTATGACCAAATCCTCAAGAGGCTTGTAAACTGACTGTGGGTTTCCAGTTTGATTATCCACAGATAAACCTTCATTTGCTCATTCACCTATTCATTTATATATCCACTCATTCATTCTCAAGAAGAGGTATTTGTCCATATCTCACTATGTGGATGAACAGGTGGTCAGTTCTCACTTCTTTTGCTGTTAAGTGTACTAAAATGTTCACCCTTGAGCTCCAGGATGATATTTTCTCTCACTTTGCTTCATTACCAAGGTGGCTATCAAGATTCCCTCCCCTACCTTCTTTTTTCCTTTTTTTTTAATGTTTAAGAGCTGGAGTTAATTTCTTGACTCCTTTAGTAGCACATGAAGATATATACCACTCAAGGCCTGTTGGATTAAACTGTTAAATTTGTCAACTAGCTAATGTTTTCTCAGAACCAGACAAATTAAACAGATTGAATTGTTGAAATTATTTCAAAGACAAACAATCATCGAATGGAAATAAACTACAGAAAGTAGGGAACTTGAGTAACTAAATCTCCTAGGAAATATTTACAGCAGATGGTAAAGTATCCAGTCTCATTGTTATAAATGAATTTCAAAGAATCTCAGAGCAGCTTTACAAAATTTTACTGCACTAACAAATGGCAGCCAACCTCTGTAGTGAACACAAAATACTCTACCATCCTTTCTACCTCCTTAAATTAAGCCAATTTATGCTTACACAGAAAATTTGTCTGTGGGAAACACTGCTTAGAATATGCAAGCATATTAATCTGGAAGCCACAAGAGAAGCTTGCTTCAGAAAACTTCTTAATATTTTTCTTGTAAGTTATTCTTTTACGCTGATCACATTACAATATTACCAAGTTATCATAATGTATTTTCTTTACTCCCAGAGCAAGATAAGACTCTAGTTGTTGCTAGGAACTATGCGTTGTCTAAATATGCGTTCACATTCTCCAACAGTGATTCTGGAATCGTACCCACAAATGAGATCACTGCTGTCAGATCACTGGGATTAAGACTCAACCTCTCTACTACTACTAATTCTATCATTATTTTCTGCAATATTGGGTCATAGAATCAACAAAGAATATATTACTGGGTTAGACGTATGTATTTACTTCTGCAATTAGTAATACAATTCTTCACTCATTCCTAGATTTGAATCCCAGGTGCTCTGCATAGCAGCTGTATAGTCTTGGACAAGTTGCTTAATCTCTGTACCTTGATTTCCTCATTTGTACTTCAATGTTCTTATGTGGTAAATGTAAAATTACTTAACTCAGAGCTATGAGGTCAGTTTTATCTGAGAGAATCCAGAAAAAAAATACTTAGCACACATTTCCTAGCATTCAACATGTATAATAGGTACTCAAGAAAATTTCAGATCTCTGTACGTGATTAATATTTGAGTATTTAATATATTAAATACTCAAACTGACTATAATGTCTGAAAATGCATGTCTTTATGTGACCGTACCTCTCATTGCACTTGGTATAGTGTTGTGAATATATTTGTCATTTGTATGTTCTTTCTACCATGCAATTCTTCCACTCCAATTAGCATACTGTATTGGAAAACAATTGAGTGCTTGCTTTATGTTTTACTAAATTTATACGAAACTACATTGATACTTCCTCGCCTTCAGATGCTGGGACTCACTGGCTGCTTTCTAGTTCTCAGGAGTCTCTACGTAACTCTGTCCTTTACACTTGCCCTGCACCATCATCCTCAGCCCTAGACAAAGACAACATCATTTTTTAAAACCTTCAAATATGTCTGCAATTCACTGTATGAATGTTCTTATTCTATCAAAACCCTGGACCTCACTAACTCAATGGAGCAATATAGGATGATAAAGTAGTTTATATGAAAGTCATAGCAAACTTGCTTTGGTTATTCATCCAAACGTATGTTTTTAAAGGATGAGGCTTTTTTCTGAAACAAATAAAACTATAATTTGAAATTTCAAATAATGTGACTAATAGATTATGAATTCATTTCCAAATATAGAAATAATTAAAACACTGGGGCTATAGAAAAAGTGAGTGCTGTATCTATTATTTTCTTACATTAATTTTATCCTAGCTGCCAGAATTTAGTATTTTTAATATCAACTGAGAGATTTAAGGCTATTATAATTTTCCTATCTTGATTTTCCTCTTCTATTTATAACTCACTTAAAGTAATTTGATAGTATACACTGTGATGTGTCCCCATGTATCAAACATTTAAAAAATGTATTTGGAACCAAAGCAAAGATAGATTTTACTAATACCACAGAGGTATAATCTGCTGCTATTTCTTGATCAGAAGTAAACAAGTTGACTTCAAAGCAGTTGATCTAATTTCCTTCACCGTTCATTCAATGGTATTTTTTGATTATTACAGAATATATTGAATT
>NW_012105109.1:238795-242410 GCF_000951045.1 Mandrillus leucophaeus | reverse complement strand
TCACTGCAGCCTCTGCCTCCTGGGCTCAAGAAATCCTTCTACCTCAGCCTCCTGAGTAGCTGGGACTACAGGTGAGCACCACCATGTCCACCTATATAGTTTTTGTATTTTTTTGTATTTTTTTTTTGTAGAGATGGGGTTTCGCTGTGTTGCCTAGGCTGGTCTCAAACTCCTGGGCTTACACCATTCTCCCTCCTCAGCCTCCCAAAATTCTGGGATTACAGGTGTAAGCCACTGCACCCGGCTGAGAAGACTTTTTATTATAAATTGTTCCTATTGTTTTATTTATTTGGTTTGCTTGTTGGTTTTCAAGGTAAGTTTGACATATAAGGTGGTATAATGTTTAACGGTCAAGTTATAGAGATAGCTTGATTGAAGTTCAAATCCAGAGCCAAGTTACTTACACTCTCTAAGGACCTGTTTTTTCCCTTATAAAATTAAAATAAAGTGGATAGCCACTTCATAGGTTTGTAATAAGAATTAATATGATAATGCTGTCACACAGTTGCAAAGAGACACTAAAACTTGGCCCTGCCAAAAAATATTAGCTATTGCCATTAGAATTGTTCTTCTTAATACCTAAGGCATTTGCTGACAATCAGGTTACTCATCATGTCCTTCCAGGAAAAAAAAAATAATAAAATAAATAAATGTTTAAAACTTAGGAACTACTTTTAAAATTTAATTTTCAGACCTGACATAACACAGCTGAGGAAGAAAGATGTTAGCTGATTGGGGACAGATGTAGAGATCATTAATGGTATAATAGTGTGAGAATGTGAAGCACGATAGGATATGATATTAGTCATACAGATTGTAAATACATGTCAAAACTGTATTTATCATTCATTTAAGTAAAATTCAACCTTGTTTTCTTCAAAGAAGAAATTATACCTTTCACTCTACCTATTTAACTCTGGAAAATTTTACAAATTGAGCATGGCATTTTTCAGTATGAATTCCTGTATTTCAGCTACCCTCCTAACTTTGCCTTTGGCATGATGAGCAGAAAAAAAAAAAAAAGAAACAGAATAATTAGTTCTGGAATATGAAAAGTGTCCATGAAGAGGAGTAGTCTTGAGAAGTAGGGAACAGGATGAAGTCATTAGGGGACAGAAGGGTAGGAGGGAGTGGGACTAGACAAGCACTGAACTCTGCATGCACACATAGCAGTCTAAAATAGTCATCCAGCATACAGACTCTAGGTCAAGATAACCAAGATGAATTACAACTTCTCCACAAGCAACATGACTTTGGGTAAAATATTTAACTTTTCTGTGTCTTAGTTTCTTCAACTGATAAATAAAAATGATGGTCATATCTACTTCATAAAATTGTGATAACTAAACTGTTTAATACATGTGATGAATAGTGTGTGGCATTTAGCTTAACAATAAGACATTTAATGAAAATATTAGCTACTTTTGTTAGCTAGCAGCTCACAATTGTGCCTAAAGCTGACCCCATATCTAGGATTAGGTTTTGAAAGAATTCATCATCATCAGAAGTAGGTCTGGAAGTTATAAAGGAAAGCTTAAAGAAACAGAAACAGGTGTTGCACATATCAGAAAGCCAATACTGAGCCCAGGGAGATGGCACCTATCCCCTTTGGGCATGTAATTCAGTTCCCTGATACAGTATACTGTTTTTGTTACAAAGGTCCCAAGGCAAACTTTTTAATAATTGTGATCCCACTCAATAGTCATGTTCACTTACTTTATAGGTACATTTGTGGCATATTTTACAATGTGAGGTTGAGTGCATTTCACTTAAAAACCAAAGGCATATAATGACAATATGTTATGGAGGAAAATTATTGATTTTTGTAAATAGGCAGATCTTGTTTTTATTCTAGTTCCATCACTTACTAACTTTGTGATATGGACAATTTATATCCTATCTGAGCCTGTGTTTCCTCTACAGTATGAGATAATTTCTACTTTGAAGTATTGTTATGAGGGTTAAATATAAATTATTTTCTTGTTTATGATGTTGGTATATACTACTTCCATGCATGATAGTTAATTTTATGAATACGATTTTAATAGTAAGCCATAGAAAAATATAATGTAAGACTGATTCTTAGAATCTATCAAAACAGGTTGTAAAAATGACTTAAAGAAACATCTAGCATGGCAGTGATTAACATTTTGAAAAGCTTTATTTTTCCATTGAGAACCATAGCCCAACACAGTGTCTGTGCTTCAGCGTTCCTCTTGTCAGGAAGGATAATATCTGTGATGCATTGACTAACTCTAATGAAAATTTTTATTCTTAAGACACAAAATATTTTCTAGCACAGTACATAAGGTCTTTGTGCTCATGTCAGCATTGGAGATAAATTTCTGGGAAAGAAGTAGAGAAACTGCTCATTTCTATAGACATCAAAACACCAAAGTAAAAGTGAAAATAAAGGAACACAAAAGACTTTTTCTTTTTAAATGCCTAAGCTGAAAAGTATACCTACCAGGAAACATCCAACTCACGAATTACTTTAAATATGTTTTCGAAACAGTGTGCTTGTTTTATAACAACAGATTCATGCTATTTACCTGATATTCCCCAGTGGTTGCTCTGTGGAGCTCAGTACCATCCTTGGAGACCATAGACAATAAAAAGCACTTCTTCTGCACCAGTAAGACAAAAACAAACTGACTACTTCTCACGTAAGCCTTGGAGGGCTTCCCTCAGTGGGCCTAGTGATCAGCAAATCATGTCAAATAAGCCTTTTTGTTATTTTTGACATAATAGTGTTCCTGGCAGGCAGTACTTAAGAATTCCCAGGTTATTAGCCTTAACATAAATTCAATATACTCTCTTTTATTAAAAGTCAAGCTGTTTATTCACAGTAGTTCTTAGGTCTACATTTCATTTTACACATATATGTGGATGTAATAGCTTTTTCCTTAGAACTTTTAAAAAACAGAATTCAGTAAAAGTCCTATATTTATATTTTCTATGTGCCAAGAACAGATAACCATCATAAATGTGAGCCAGATTTGAATTGAGGAGCCGAAATTAGGAGGAATTGAAAAACACCAGAAATAAATGTTCAAGCAATGAAGGGGAAAGTTTACTTTAGAATTAGTGTATCAAAAATGAGAAAATTGGCTGGGCACCCTGGCTCACACCTGTAATCCCAGCACTTTGGGAGGCTGAGGCATGCGGATCACCTGAGGTCAGGAGTTCGAGACCTGCCTGGCCAACATGGTGAAACCCTGCCTCTACTAAAAATGCAAAAATTAGCTGGACATGGTGGCACATGCCTGTGGTCCCAGCTACTCGGGAGGCTGAGGCAGGAGAATTGCTTGAACCCAGAAGGCGGAGGTTGCAGTGAGCTGAGATCATGCCACTGCACTCCAACTTGGGCAGCAGAGCGGGACTCCATTAAAAAAAAAAAAAAAAGTAAATAAATAAATAAGTAAAATTTTTAAAAAGTCATTGCTGTGTTTATTTTTAAAAAAATAATAGTTTCAAAATGTATACATGTAAAATGTAACTGGGAATACTTTGTATCTGTTTGTAGCCCAAGATTAAGTTTATTCTCAATTGCTAGGAGGTTTGCACAATAGAGTACATATTTACTTTAATCTGTACGACAAAAAGCCTCATTGT
>NW_012105109.1:236886-238325 GCF_000951045.1 Mandrillus leucophaeus | reverse complement strand
TTAAACTTATAAGAGAAAATCTTTATTTTCCTTATATCCAAATTACTCTGCTAAATTGTTTTTAGGCATGATTAATAAACCTTTACTGTAAAGGGAAAGGGTCTAAGATTTTAGGTTTTGTGGGCCATATAATCTCTACACAACTATTTGTCTCTGCTATTGCAGTGAGAAAACATTTATAGACAATATACAAATGAATGAGTGTGTCCATGCTGCAATAAAACTTTATTTCCAAAACCAGTCTGTTGGCTGGATGAGGCTTGCAGGCCATAATTTGCCAACCCTTGGTTTACAGCCTAGCTAGATAAACACTGCTTGTTGTAGTCAAAGCTTGCTTTTTAAAACATATATCTCTCATCCTAGCATTGTCATTATGTGTGTATGTGGTTTATTGTTAAATATGTAATATTTAAGGGTCTTTCCTATTTAGTTCTATTGACTAAAAGCTGTTTCATAATTACAATGCACAGACTCTATATAGGTTTTTATTTTGCCATTCAACCTAATAGATAATCCTTATAATTTTGTTTTATTTTTCATGTGTTTGACAGATGAACATGTCTACAGCACTGATGAAAATGTTACCAGAATATAAACAAAAATGAATTTTTCAGGTTAAAACCATTTTTTTTAGTAATATATATCTATTAACCATTAAATAATTTATCAAATTATTCCATTAACTAATCCGTATTGCTTCTTCTTGTCCAAAAGAATATAGTAAGGTACATTACCAAATACATACTTCTGACTTTAGTGGGCATTTAATGTATTATTAGAGGATCCTGATATCTGTATTTTTTAAAGAAATTAAACTCATTCCTAATGATTATACTTTCTTCATCTAACACTATAATATTAACAACATTTGGAAAAAAGTCTAATAATTAACAGTAGATTTACAGAGCATTTTTCAATAATTTTCTAAAATTATCTGAAAAATTTGGCCAGAATCACTGTAAAATTCACATCTGAGCTTATGGAAGCCAACTTTATTCCACTCTAAAATGACAAAATTTTATATTTTTAATTTTATCTTTTAAAGTGTTTTAACATAAGGGTAGTGGAAGACCTTACTAAAGGTAGCTTAGATAGTAACAGATTTGTCATCTCAGTTAACACAAAGGCCAGAGATGGGGCAGATCTACAGGATGCAAAACCTTTCCTTTTTCTCACCTCATAGTAGCCATATGTCTACTGCAATTCTCTGGTTTCATGTGCTTACAAAATGCCCTTTAGTTAAAAATAAAAATAAAGAGAAAGAGAGAAAGAAAGAAAGAGAAAGAAGAAGGAAAAAACATAGAGAAAGAAAATAATTCATTCACGTGTTTATTTAAATTAAGAAAGACGTGCATTTTCCTAGACCTCCCTGTGATGACTAATTTCATGTGTCAGTTTTACTGGGCTAAGGGTTGCTCACAGAGCTGATAAAACATTAT
>NW_012105109.1:203091-235926 GCF_000951045.1 Mandrillus leucophaeus | reverse complement strand
AATTGACCCTTGGTTTAGACTGAACAATAATCCCATGGGAGGATTTTATTGATTTTCATTTGTAGCCAACTAAGCACTTTTTTTTTTTTCTTGGCTAGGATAAATTTAGAACATCTATATCCTTCCTTAAAATAGCCTCACATACTTGAAAGTCTGATTCTCTCATAACTATATTTTTTTCTCTGCTGTTAAAATTTGAGGTCATTCTCTTCAGAAATAAAGAGAGTAATGAAATAGAAACTAAGTAGTCCCATTTTTCTTTTGTCATTTATGAGGGCCTATACCACCTAGTGGTGGTTTAGTATGTATTAATAACCATGTCACTAAGAAAAACTGCTGTATTTTTAGTTTGCTTAATTTAGTGGTGTTGAATATTTCCTCTATGACCAATTTTGGCCTATGAACATGATTTATTTGAATTCAAAGTTGGGAGGAGATGAGCACTGTGTGCTCCTATGAGGAGTTCCATCTGGTTCAAACATAAACACTATTAATATCACTTTGCTCTAGACATGTGATTCCCCTCGATAATGCTTCTTGCATTACCACAGTATAAAAGTTACAATCCTTATTATTTTTTAAAAACTCAATTTGTATAGGACTCTTGATAATATTTTAATGTATACACATTTTATAATGATTTTTATTGATACTATTGTTTCTTCTTTTATACATTTTTTGTTGTCCTTTTTGTTTATTTATATAGTCAGTTTTCACATTAAATGGGAGAAAAACTGGCATTGCTCAATTGACACCCAGGGAAATTCTGTGTGCCAGATATCATATTATATTTCTTTTAATGCTCTAAACAATGTTGTGAGGTAAATGTTATCTCTGATTTGCACATGAAGAAACATATTCCCAGATTAATAAATTATCCAGTTTCACATAGGGAATAAATTGTAGCACAGGAGTTCTAGATAGATAGATCTGTATGACTTCACAGAGTGAAATGGACAGATAACAATTCACTTTCCAGGACAAATCACAAGACAATGGATATCAGAAGAAATGATGAGACCAGGATAACATTGGATGTTTTGTATATAAAAAACTAATTTGGGCAACAAAAAAGAATATAAAGCCACTGAAGCAAAATATATCTTATCAAATTTAAAAGAAAATATGCTATTGGTAGGTCATGGCTACATTATATAAAACATTTCATTTCACATAAAGTATTAACACTACACTATGACTATGAGTTAATATTAAAAAAATTGACCACATAGGAAATAGGAGAAAAAAGTAACAACACTGTGGAAAGCAAAGAAAATGACTGCAAGATGCAGCTATCACCACCATCTCTACAAGGAGGCCACATAGGGGCCTCCACAGAAGCTTAGATGAACAAAGGGAAGAGACTGGAGTTACCAAAATTTGTAAACTCAGAGTAAAAGCCTTCCTGAGCTGAGGCTAGACCTCTGAGGAAGAGATATGTTCCAACTGCTGCTATTACCTCTGAAGAGGCACTTTCTGGGTCTCTGAAAAAATTGGTAAACTGAAACAATTACTGCTTCTAGGGCAAGGGGATGTTCTTGGGAGAATATTGGCAAGGACAGCAAACAAACAGGAAAAGGAGATATATTCTTCCATGCTCTTGCCTTTCTGTGTTTCTCTGTACCTCCCAATAGCAGAACGTAGCAGGATCCCACCTGAAGGAACTTGGAAAACGTAGCTTACTAATCCCCATCACAGCATCAGAGCAAATTTATTGCAGAGAATTGTGGCTAAAGATGAAGATTATTAGTAAATCAATTTGCTTACCTAATTTTTAATCTGTATTGATTTCTTATAACATAAATATCTGTGATTATAGAGATCTCAGTATTTTTTTTTCTTCTGTAGCAGCATTTCAATCTTTTTTGAAGTTCTACCTCTCTTTCACACCATGTGAGAGCAATTGACCTAATCATCATGGGCAGTGCTTACAATATGTCTCAACCTGTCCAAAATAAAGATGCTACCCCATTAACCACATGGTTTATTTTGTAATATGCTCATGATTTAACCTAGTCTAATGAGAAACTTAACTAGAAAATTTGTTGAAATTATTGAGTAAAATAATGTTCATTTTCTGAAAAAGTAGCTTAGCTAGTAAGATACAAGCTCACTGCTACTAGTGGCCAAGTTGATGTGGAACAATACTGAGAATATTTCTTCAGGTAATCCTGCAAGAAATGTATGCAAAACAGAAAAGAGAAAGTTACAATGAGAAATTTCTTACATACTGTATTCAGTAGAGCCTGAGGGTAACTCTAAATCTAGATATTTAATAAGAATACTATTGACAATAAATAATACTCATATAGCAAATACTATGTGCTAAGCATTATTTCATGTACTTTATAAGATTAATGTATCTAATACTCACAAGGACTCTATGAGATAGATATTATTGTCCAATTTTATATATAAGAAAACTGAAGTAAAGATAAAGTGACTTGTCCAAAGTCACATAGCTAGTTAATAACGTAACTAAAATAAATGCTCTTTCCCACATTAGTATATAGTCTGATGTGCTTCAGTTATGAGAATCAATGCTTTTCATTTTAATTTATGACCACTGAGTTTTGTTGTATTTGTTTTTTACAACCTGCAAATAAAATGCCCTGACAAATTATATTCTCTCAGACAATCATCTTTCTTTTGTTTGCAATCAACATTTTACATATATTCACTTATTATGTATCACCCTTTGATTTCTCAAAATTTATTTAGGGGTATATAAATATTTTGCTACTACTGGAATTAGCCAAAATTTAAGGTTAAATTTTCAAACATGTCATTGCCCTCATCATACTGTAGCAAGAATTACTAATCAATGATACACTAAGGACTAAAGTCAAGTCCTAGAAAAATCTCATAGTTAAAATATTAAATAATATTAAGTGATACAATTTGGTCCCAAGTACATATTTCTGAAGAAAATATATTTTTCTTATGAAAAGTTCTATAATATTTGATAAATCGAGATATTCCATTTCCATCAGTTGAGAATATGGTTTCTTGTGTTTTACTATTCCTGGCACATCAAGTTTTTCCTCACATTAAGATAAGAAATGTTTCAGCATGTGCTTATTTTGTTTTTGAATAGAATGGTGCATGGCTGTTTCAGCTCTCATAATTTTTTAAGCCATTAATTTTATCTCAGGCCTTTTTTGCATTCCATACCTTCCTGCATACTAATTAGGCATGCAAATTTCTCTTAAAATCACATTTCCTTACCAGTCCAAATCAATTCATTCTTCCCCATCATACATATTACTCTTCTATTACCTCAGAAACAAGTTAATAAAATACTTTTATCATTTATTTCTGATTGTAAGGTAATGATACAATAGATTTAGATCCTCATTTTAGCCATCATTTAATCATGATTATGTAGGCTCTAAGAGTTCAACGGTTTCAATGCCTATCTCTGTCACTTGCGTGGATTCCGTTAATAGAGTGAATTCAAAAGTATTCATGTAAACTATATCAAGCACAAACTTAGTTTTTTTTTCTATTATATTAGATTGTATGTCAACTATGAACATTTGGTGAGGACCCGTACTTTCATATCAAAGCTACCACTATGAAGAGATGCAATCTGAACCCCAGGGATGAGACAGGAAGATACCAGGATATGGTCACTCCATACTGTTCTCAAAATATTTACATCCCTACCCTGTATTCCATCATATACTTTATTCCTCATTGCCAAGATTTTATAGATCAGTGAAAAGAGATGCCCTTTTCCCAGGATCACCCAAGGAATCTTGGGCTCCTCAGTCAAAAAGTACTTTGAAGTCTCAGTATAGATTAAAGACTGAATAAATGACTGTGCCTGTATTCCAAGATTCCACTAAAATGAAAGTAAATATATAAAAATGGTATAAATCTTCAATTCAGAAGAGAATGGAAAGGAAACATCAATACAGTAAGATTTTGGTAAATATCTGATAGGCAGAAAGAATAGTGATACCCAATAAAGCGGTCCAGAGACATGCTTAGCCTAGAGTATATGTTAAGTAGGATATAACTAAAAAGGATCTAGTAAAAAAACCAGAGTGTCTTCTCAACCAATAGCTAGCTAATAAGGAGAGTAGGAATTAAAAATTTAAATTTGAGGCTGCACAAACCACTATGGCACATGCTTACCTGTGTAACAAACCAGTACATCCTGCACATGTACCACTGAACTTAAAATGTGGAAAAAATTAAAAATAAAAGTAAGTAAATATAACTGTATATAGAAGATATAAAGGAATACACACACACACACACAAATACATACTAAAATGCTAGAATTTCTGTATGCCTGGCTGGATAAAAAGAAGTACAAAGTTTTCTAATTTCTGACAGTTGGTAACCCTCATCATTAGTGAAGCTGAAGCAATAAAAAGCTCCAGACTGAATATAGAGTTGTCAACTATCTTTTTTTTTTTCTCCATAAACAAAGAACAAAACTTGGTAGAAAAAAGTCTCCAAACTAAATTGTAGACACAGAAACATCTGAATGTATATTCAATCTATAAAGCAAGAATTGGGTGTTAAGAAAAAAAAAATAACTGAACACAAAGAACTTTCCAGAAACTGTAAAAATTGCATTAAAATATTTCAAAAACAGTAATAGATTACAGTATTGTTAAAACGTAGAAAATCATACAAAATATAAATGAATGATCAATTCAGAAGGTTCAATGTAAAACTATAAAGTGTCATTTGGAAAAGAGAAAACATAAGTAGAAATCATAACAAAAATACATAAAATTACTAAAACTAAAGTGCATGAGTTTTCAGACTGAATATGTCCCTCAAATGATCAAGGCAAAAACTCCTACCCAATCAAAAATTTGAGAAATTACAGAATATTAAGCATAAAAGGAAGCCCCCGAACAGTTCCAGAGAGAAAAACTGGGAATTTCACCTTGAGTAATTTTCGAATGAGTTTATATGGTCCAAACTTCTCATAAGAATAACTAAATAGTCTGGGTTGATTAAAATATACACGTATTCTGTGTGCTAAATGAATAGCAGGATGTTAGATCAAATTTTAACATAAAATAAAACAAGTCAGTAATGAAATGGTATAAAACCCACAGAGATAGGTAAAACTTGAGGAGGCATTTTACAAAAGAAGAAACACAGATGGCAATGAACATATAAAAAGAGGCTTCACTTCATAGATAATTAAGAACTCAATATTACAAATCCAGCAATTTTAAAATATACCTGCATATTCTTCAATATATCTCCCAATGAAAGGAATCTATATTCCTACTCTTCCATCTGGGCTGGTTTGTGATTTATGCAATGGAATGTGACAAAAGTGATGCTATGTATTTTCTAGGCCAGGTGATAAAATGCCAGGAAGTTTTCACTTTGTTTACTGATACACTAGCTCTCAGAGTCTTTAGCTTTCATGTAAGAAGTCAGAGTAAACCTGAGAGTACCATGCTGTGAGGAATTCCAAGCTACACAAAGGAAAGAACACTCAAGGCAGCCTGGCCAACTCCCAACTGTGCCTAACATTTGTGTTATTTCAGCACAGATGCCTTACATGTGTGTGAAGAAATGTTCACATGATTCTAGCCCTAAGGTGTTCAATTCGTGGTGGGCTCATTGAGTCTTTTCAACTAAGTTTTCAGCCATCTTGGAGCAGAGATAAGACATCCCCAGTGAGCTCTAAATTCCTGAACCCCAAATGTTTGAGCATAATAAAATACTTATTGATATATGATGCTAAACTTTGGAGTGGTTTTCTTTGAACTGATAAATAGAACAGAATTTGGTAACTGAAAGAAGTTTGCTGCTAAAACAAAATGTAAAACATAGAGTGCTGATTATTGGACTGGGCCTTAGTGAAGCATAATGAAGTTTAAGGAGGCTGTTGGTAAAGTTCTGAAGTAAAATGTAGAAAATAACTATCTAGGGAAATGGGAGCTCTTGTCAAGTTGTGGAAGACATTTATTTGTGATGATGTGGAAAATAAGAGAAAGTAGAGTAGTCCGTTGGTATCCATGGTGTTTCAAGGTATCCCCCACCATGTGGATACCAAAAACCTGCTGATGCTAAAGTCCCTCAAATAAAATGGTGTAGTATTTGTGCATAATCTGTGCATATCCTCCATATACTTTAAATCATTTTTAGATTGCTTATAATACCTAACACATTAAATGCTATGTAAATAGCTATTATACTATATTGTTTAGGGAATAATGAAAAGAAAATATATGTACATGTTCAGTGCAGGCACAATCATCCACTTTTTTTCTCAATATTTTTGTTCCATGTTTGGTTGAACCTATGGATGTGGAACCTATAAATATGGAGGGTCGACTGTACCTAATAATGTTGCCGACTTAGCTAAAGACATTTTTGAATAGAATGTTGAAAATGCAATCTGGTTTATTCTATCTTTCTATAATAAAATGAAATAATACATAAATTAATTAAAGAAAAAAATATTTATATTTCAGGTAGAATTTAGAGAAAAAATGTATAGCACCCAGAACAGTTAGCCATTACAGGGTTCTCAAAGTAAGAAAGGACAGTAGAATCATTAGTTGCCATTAATGAGAGGATCAAAGACTGTATACTACACACTAGTTAATTGTAATTAATTTTTCAAATGGCAATCAAAAAGTTAATTCTCAGTTTCAACGCAAATTTCACACAATGTTATATCGGGCTTTGCCTAATGTTATAATGTATTTTTTGAAAAATGTTATAGCTCTAAGCCACCAGAGCAGGTTTCCATTTTGAGAGCCCAGCCCACACCAGACTGCATCCTGCCCTGGGGCCCAATAGCCCCTGAATCTCCACATTCCTGGAGTCCCATTGACATCATCCTCCTACAGCTGGCACCACTGCTGGCCACTGCCACTCAGGCCAAAGTACAAGCCACTGGCAATGACTCTGCTGCTCCCAGCAGTGTAGCCACCACACATTTACAAGCACCTTGAGGACAGACTACTTTGCCCACAGCTGCCATCTGGGAGCAAAGCACCCTATGCTTATGCTATGGCTGCTGTCACTAAAAGCTACCCCACCCTTCCTAGTAGCAGGACAAAAGCACAGCCACTGCATTCCCAACCTGAGAATTTCACCAGGAGCCTAGGATTACCATGTCCATAACTACGCCATGGGTAGCACCTGCAAGGAGGCGTGAGAACTGATCCAGCTGGCCCAGCTTTGCTCCCCAACACTGGTCCCCACACATGCTGTCTGAGGGACTGGGAATAGCCCAGCTATGGCTAGCTTCATTGGCACATGAGAAATCCTCCTGGATCCATAAGGTTGAGCCCATCCAACCTGGCAATACCACCACAGCTGGAACCAATCCAAATGTACCACATATGGGCCTGCATACTGGCCTAATCCTCTTGTTGCAGCCACCACTAACATCGGTTTGAATTGCATGGAAGCCAGAGGGTTGTCCCACCACTGCTACTGCCAGCTTTTATGCCATGCCCACTGCCCAAGGGTCCAAGTACCCACTCACTAGCCCAGCCCAACACTGCCACTACTGGCACCTACACAAACCTCATTACAGTCCAAGAAAGGACCTACCTAATCCTATTACAACTGTGCCAGCATATGCCACCACACAGCACAAGGAAAGTCACATTTAACCTGCTGCTGCCATCACTGGGAACCAATGACTGGCCCATCTGGCATCCTCATCCCCAGGAAAACTTCACCACAGCCTCCACTAATAACCATAACCTAAGACGAAGAATACATCATAAACACCACTGATGCTCTTTACAGCTGAAGAAATCATGCAGAGACTACGTTACTACACACACAAAGACTCAAAGCCAAAGGGCCCTAACCAACAAATGGTACATACAACTTCAGGGAAAAATGCTTCACAATGAAAGCATGTTCTGAAAATTGAAAGAAGCGATTGTTACAACAGATATGCATATATCAACATAAGGACACAAGAAAAGTTAAAAAGCAAGGAAATATGACACTTCCAAAGAACACAATAATTTTCCAGCATAAAGAAAATTCATAAGGTTCAGTGAAAATAAACCTTATGAAATCTTAGAATGAGAATTCAAAATCATGATTTTTTAAGTGTAGTGAGATACAAGAGAACAAAGACAAACAATACAAACAAATGAGAAAAAACAATTCAGGTTACTGAAAAATTACCAAAGAGATAGATATCACACAAAAAAAGAAGTAAACAAAACTTCTGGAACTGAGTAATTCCTTGAATGAAATACAAAGTATGTTCAAAAGCATTAATAATAGACTAAATCAAGCAGAAAAGAAAATACCAGAATTTGAAGGCATGACTTTTGAAATAACTCGGTCATACAAAAATTTTCTAAAAAGGATAAAACAGTATGAATATGAATATAGCCTGTGGGATATATGTGGCACCAGAAAGTGGCCAAATGTTACAGGTTTTGGTGTCCCAAAAAGTGAAGCAAACATGGAAGGGATAGACAAGTTATTCAATGAAATAATCTCTGAAAACTTCCCAAGCCTAGCATTACATTTAGACACCCCACTTATATGTGGGAGCTAAAAAAGTTAATCTCATAAAGATAAAGAGGTTAATGATAGATGTCAGAGGTTGGGAAGGGTGTGTGGGTGGAGGCGGTGATGAATAGATATTATTTAGTGGGTACAAACATGTTGCTAGATAGAAGAAATAATTTCCAATGTTCAATATCACAGTAGGATGACTATAGTTAACATGGTATATTTCAAAATAGCTGTAAGAGGGAACTTGAAATGTTCCCAACACATAGAAATGATGCATACCCTTGAGGTGATGGATACCCCAAATACTCTGACTCGATGATTATACATTCCACACATGTAACAAAATATCATATATGAGCATGCATACTTATAAGTATGCATACATACCATGTATCATGTAAAAAATTTAAAAAGTTATCACTGTTTTAATATAGATGACCAAATACAAAATACATATAGATAAAATCTAAGAACTATATTTAAATATAAGAAAGCTAAAATAATTACATGTAGGTGAATATTTGGTTAAACAGTTAAAAAAAAAAAAAAGAAGTAGGAGGCGGGGGAAAAGCTTGCATGTGAATACTTTCTTAGGTAGCTCAGGAGTGTTTTCTAAGAACAGTATCTATAAACCAAGTGCTCATGAGTCCATACGGTACAAATTAGAATTCTCACATAAAAACATCCCTTGTTTATAAATAGAGAACCTCATTCTCTTAAGGGCCTTTATGAGTTGGCTTTGTTGCTACCAACAAGCCTACAAGTTGGATTACTTTTCCTGATCCTTCTATAACAAAGCAAGGCCGGGCGCGGTGGCTCAAGCCTGTAATCCCAGCACTTTGGGAGGCCGAGACGGGCGGATCACGAGGTCAGGAGATCGAGACCATCCTGGCTAACACGGTGAAACCCCGTCTCTACTAAAAAATACAAAAAACTAGCCGGGCGAGGCGGCGGGCGCCTGTAGTCCCAGCTACTCGGGAGGCTGAGGCAGGAGAATGGCATAAACCCGAGAGGCGGAGCTTGCAGTGAGCTGAGATCCGGCCACTGCACTCCAGCCTGGGCCACAGAGCGAGACTCCGTCTCCAAAAACAAAACAAAACAACAACAAAAAAAAAAAAACGAAAAAAAACAAAGCAAGATGAGACCCACTGACAGGGAGCAGAATGGGGCAATAGATATTTTAAGAAACCAAAAGAAGTAATCCCTGAGGTAATGAACCTTAGGTGGTGCACAATTGTTTTTGAATAGGTAGAATTATGTGTAGCATAAATGGATTCTTCCTCTGTAAAGCAGAACCAGAAACGATGTGGAATGAATAATTGCCGAGATTCAATGCTAGAAATGGCTGCATTGAGTATTATATTTTATTCGTCGTTGATGGAACTAAATGAAATGGAATGGTGCTAAGTCAGAAATATTTTTCAGGTATTTTCCCCTAGGGATAAGCTTGTATCAAATCATGTTGAAGTCTCTTTCAGGTCTAAATTATTTGATACTAATAGTTGTGGAAAAGAGCAGTAAAAAAAATTCAATAAATAATAATTAACTATTGAACAACGTGGTTGATAGAGAAACTGCCAGTTAGTTAAATATGTTTTCTAATGAAATAACTGCTTTATATAAATATATTGACAAGATACCTTGTAACATTATTTGTAATACAGAAACAATTTCTCCTTTAGCTATGATTCAGTAGAGAACTATTAAGTAGAAAGAATTGAATAGCATGTAATGTTTCTGTAACAGTAGGGGTTAGGGAAAACGAAAAACAGATGTACGAGATTAATCAAATTACCAAAACAATCACCTCAGGAAAACATGCACACGAACAACAAAGTTAATGGATATTTACTAATAATAGCATTATACAACTATTCTAGATGTACATTCCAACTTTAATATAAAAAGAACAATTAGGTACTGTTCCCTCATCATTAAACAGCTTTAGCTTTATATATGCATCATATGATTTCTATTAAAGCTGTATCTACTGTTTATCATTTCAACAAATTAGGACTTGGGATGGCAATCTGACTGGACAGGAGATTCAGAATTATCAGTTTTATTGTTTTAATTTATTTTCTAATAATCAGTACTCTTTCTACTTCTTTTAAGATCAGTGTTGTTAATTATCATAACCTAGAAATCATTGTCACTTGAACTCTGATTTTCTGCATAGAGGTGAACAAAGAATATGTCAGTTTTGTATGCGCCTGTGGTTATTTTTACTACTTTATTTTTTATTTTTTTGCTTTATGGACTCTCCTCCAACTTTCAACATTTTTCGTTAATATAGTTAATGACATATCTATTTCCATGACTTCCAAGAATCAGTCCTTAAATTTATATGTTATGTCTGTATTTATTTCCTAAATTATTGATTTCTTCTTTTAAGTGTAGGTTTTTTCCCCAATGCATTGGAATGCTTCTAAAATTAATTTAGTTTCATTACATATACACATCTATATACATATAGATATATAAAGGACATTGTTATATAGCACATATGTGCGCATAGCATAAAATTATGTTAAATTGAAATTTAACATAAATATCTTCTTCATATTACTATTACTATTTTGAGATGGAATCTCGCTCTGTCGCCAACGCTGGAGTGAAACAGCAAGATCTCAGCTCACTGCAGTCTCTGCCTCCTGAGTTCAAGTGATTCTCATGTCTCAGCCTCCCGAGTATCTGGGATTACAAGTGAGCAACAATACCCCCAGCTAATTTCGAATTTTTAGTAGAGGCGGGGCTTCACCATATCGTCCAGACTGGTCTCGAACTCCTGACCTCAAGTGATCCACCCACCTCAGCCTCCCAAAAGTGCGGAGATTACAGGTGTGAGCCACTGTGCCCAACCACTATCTCATTATTTGGATACATTGATATAGCCCATTTACATTAATTGTTGTTATAGGCATGTTATATCCTAGTTATACTTGAATATTTTACGTTGTAGTTTTAAGTATTTTGTTTCACTTAAGTATGCTATTAAATTTTATCTGTTTCATGGCATTTTCTTTTTGTTTTTTAAAAATAATATGATATCCATTTTTGTTCTACTGGTTAGTTTGTAACTATAATTTGAATCTTTTATCTTCCTAATACTCTCTATATTAGAAAGTAGCTCTCTATACTTATGTCTTTTCTTTTTGTTAAATAATTGCTTCTTTGAAAAACTTGCTACTATAAATTATTTAAGATTTATTTTGACAAATTATTTCCAAATTAATAATATTAATTTAAAAATAATCATATGTAATTGAGGCAGTTGGTCTATAATACCCATAGCTGCATTATGTATTACTGGTGGTATCCATTTTACAGTCTTACAAATTGCATTAATTTGGCTTTGTCAGGTTATTAATGGGGCATTTTTTTCCTTCACTTTAAGAGTAAAATGTGATATTAACTCAGAAGTAACACAAAAGTGGAGTTATAGCCTGGCTTGGTAATATGCTACCTCTGTGATTTTGAATTTGTCACTCTAGTCACAAACTTCAATATTAGATGTGTTGAAAATAATGTCAGCTACTTTATAGGGTTGTTAAAATTATAACATAATGCTGGTAAGTGATATGCATAGCTATGCATATGGTATATATTTTGTTCTCAGAGGATGGCTATTATTTTAATAACTTTACTGCTATTTTTATGCTATTGCCTTTATTACTATTATTTTTTATGTCATTCACTATTTGTCTTTCTTGTCTTGAGAAATATTATGCTCCTTATTCTGTCAGGCTATCATGTTGGGATTCTTTGTATTGATTGCTACAATTTATTATCACATTATCAAAATTTTTATATTTACAACACACACTTTTTTCTCCTCCCTTTTAATTTCATTTGGCTATTGTCTGAACCACATGTTAAAATTTTATATAAGCTATTAGACTAATGTTTACATTTTTCTTTTTTATTATCTTAAGATCATATGCACATTTATAAAATCTCATCATTTAAACAGCCCGTAAAAATCTCCCACTCTATACACAAAAATGTGTTTCACTAGGTATATGTTCTCCGAGATAAAGAGACAGAGGCCAGGCAAGGTCGCTCACGCCTGTAATCCCAGCACTTTGGGAGGCTGAGATAGGCAGATCACTTGAGATTAGGAGTTGACACCAGCCTGACCAACATGGTGAAACCCTGTCTCTACTAAAAATACAAAAATTAGCCAGGCATGGTGGCAGGCGACTGTAATCCCAGCTACTCAGGAGGCTGAGGCAGGAGAATCGCTTGAAACAGGGAGGCGGAGGTGGAAGTGAGCCAAGATTACACCACTGCACTCCAGCCTGGATGACAAAGTTAGACTTCATCTAAATAAAATAAAATAAAATAAAACCCAAAAATTTAAAAAAGAGACTGTTCGAGCCTTCTTTACAGTAAGGTGGCTCTATGACTGTGTTGTAAAAAATGGAATATGTTTATAAATTATATATCAGTATACAAATTATAACCACTTAAGGAAAAGAGTATGTTGTTCCTTCTCATCAATCACTGCCTTTTGGCTGAAAGGCAGATTTGAAGGTGGCAGCCTTATTGGGCCACAAAATAAAACTGCATACTGAGAATGGGAGAGCAACAAAATAGGAACCCATGTCTCTGATGACTGTGGAGCTGACTTCTCCTAAATTTTACATATAAAAATAAATATTTATCTTGTTTAACTACTTTCATTTGGGGACTCTTTAAACAGAAACTACCACAGTCTAATGTAAGAATAGCTATATCTATTTAGGTGTTAAAGTGTTCCTACAGGATTGTAAGGAATTATCTGCAGATAATTTTCTGCTAGCATAAGTTTAGGGGCCTAGGAGTTGATTTAGAAATGAAGAAATCATATAATTTAGGGATAAGCACTTGTTTTATTTATAAATAAAATCCCCTCAAGTCTTAGTAGGCTTCTTCTGGTTATTTTGCTTTATTCATTTCTGTGTTCAAGATCCCAAGCCAAACATCTCCTTTAGACATAGTTTAGACACTGAAAGTTCATTTTATTTTATTTGTTGCCTATTCTACTTTTTCCCTCAACTTAACAGACATTAGCTCAAAGCCATCTGAAATAAAGAAAAAAGGTTGGAGTGGGAAGACACACATTTTTCCATATAATAAGCTGATCTCCTGGCTACAATTAGAGCTGTACTTCTTGCAAGCTCTCTTTCTGTCTCTACATTATTATAGCCTCTCAAGAATTTATCAATTCTGCGAACACACTAATTTTTTTGTATGTCCTGTTGTGTGTCATCCAATATGTCTAGAATTTCTTCTGTTATACTTCAGATTGTCATTTCATAATTAGCTAGCATGTCACTTCCTGAGAAGCCTAGTCTGAGTCCTCCAGAAGTATTAGGAGATGTTAACATACCATGTAAGGAAGTGAACTTTAGGGACAAGCAGCCTGAATTTTAATTCCAGTTCTGGCACATGTGTGACCAAGCTATAATCTCTGTATCTTACTTTCTTCTCTTACAAAATATGGTTGAATCTAATATTACCTATGGAAGAAGACTGAATTAGATAATGCATAAAGTAAATTGTTGAACACAGATTGTGTATGTATATATGCGTGGGGGATACATATATATGTGTGTGTATACATGTGTTTATATACATACGTGTGTATATGTGTGTGTGTATTTCTCATGCTTAAAATGTTGGATATTTTTGGCTACTAATTAGAAACTCCAGTCTATGGACTTTCATAAATATATATATATGGTCTAGCAATTCTCAAATTATGTTATATATGTTGTAGTTATATGACTATATAGTTTTTTGCTCACTAGTCTATTAGACTTGCACATGGTGATAGAAGGGAGACACTCAATAATTATTCAATTGTTGAATGTATGAAGGTAGCATAGCAATCAAAGTTAACTCTCAACTCATGGATTTTCCAATGCTGGGATAGGCATCCCTTTATGGTTGCATAAGCAGACATCCATTTGTTTACTTTTCTAAGAGATTTATCTTTGGCTAGAGAATAGGGAGATAAAGTGAAAATAAAGCAAAGTAGGTAGATTTACTTATTCTTACATGAAAAATTCTCATTCTTCATATCATCATATTGAAAGTTATAAAATATTCATGAATTTGAATTTGGTTAGCAATACTTCATTGTATCTCTGCTACCTTCGAAGACCACCTAGCTGTAGAAGCTGTCGGTTTATGTCAGCAGGGAGCAACCTCGTCATACTGATCTGCTCAATGCATGTCAAGCAATTTGGCCTTTTATCAAAATAAATATTCTAGAAAATAGCAAGCAATATTATTATAATCAATTAAAGATGTAACCAACAAGGAAAGTGAAAACTATTCCTGAAGTTAACACCAATTATGACACAAAAATGCACTAATCTTAAAACAAAGTTAAATTTCATATTCTCATAATTAAAACCTCCACCCTTCAAAAACGTAATTAAATAAATAAGAAAACTCAAGCAAGATGGTCAACTAGATGCAGCCAGGAACAGCTTCTCTCACCTAAAGACACTAGACCATCAAGTAGACTGACACACACTGAACAGATCTTTAGAAAGGAGGCTTTAAGAGTGAAGAGAGGGACTGGGTGCAGTGGCTCATGCCTGTAATCCCAGCACTTGGGAGGCTGAGGCGGGCGGAGCACGATGCTAGGAGATCAAGACCATCCTGGCTAACACAGTGAAACCCCATCTCTACTACAAATACAGAAATTGGCCAGGCATGGTGGCAGGAGCCTGTAGTCCCAGCTACTCGCGAGGCTGAGACAGGAGAATGCTGTGAACCCGGGAAGCAGAGCTTGCAGTGAGCCGAGTTCCTGCCACTGCACTCCAGCCTAGGAGACAGAGCGAGACTCTGCCTCAAAAAAAAAAAAAAAAAAAAAAAGGTGAAGACAGGGAAGACACAGAACCTGGCCTTAAAGGAGAGGAAACTGGAAATCCTGCAGAGGGTTGCTGAGTGCCAGGATTTGTTCCTGGCCCTGAGTTGCTTGTAGGAAAGGGGTGAGTGAAATAGGCATAGAGTGGCAAACTCTTAATAAGCATAGAGTGGCAAACTCTTACTATGAACCTCCAGCATCCTAGCTGTGGGAGACCCCATGACCCCGACAAACATCTGAGTTGGCAGGGAGAACTGAATGGAGCGTTTGCAGAGAGAGAACTCCAGACTGCATGGAGCCTGGAGGGTTTGGCATGGCATAATGGCTTCAGTGGAGCATGGCCATGGGCGCCCAAACCTGAAAGTGCGCCATATTTCTCTAGGTAACTCTAGCTTTTGTTGGCTGCCAGATCTGAACAGAGAAGGGTTATCTTGGAAGTAGGATAGGGCCAGTCTTATCTGAGCACCCCAATGTCTGCTGGCGTCTCCCAGGGCCTCTATCTACCTGGCTGCATCTTCTTATAGCGCAGTGTCAGCTGCCCAACTGAAGCACTTGCTAAGGCCCACTGACATCTACAGTTCTTTCACCAGCAAATCTCACCTAATCTTCAGAGAGCTTTTGTTAATAGACCCCTGACAGTGCACACCCATCCACAGTCTCCGCCTGCTGGTGCGCACCTGCCCACAGTCTTTCCTTGCTGGCATGGAGTTACCAGCAGCCTCCCCCTTCCACCTCGCCGGTGTGCATGCATATGTGAACTCACCAGCACCCCACCAGTGCACACACAAGCTGAGCCGACTGTTGCCCCACTAGAACACATTTACTAGGAGCCCCCACTGAAATGTTGTTGTCAGCAGACTGAGAACACGTTGGCCCCAGCAGTGTTGCAGATGCTTAACCTCAAAGGGTCAAAATAAAAAGCTGCAGGCCTGTTTCTAACTCACTAGGCACATTGCCCAGGAGTGCTGAGCTGAGCACTGGCCCACTGAAAGCATCCAGAAATGAAGCTAATCAACTAAATCCAACTTATACCACAGTCAAATCCTCAAGGGCATCAAATAATATAAAAGCAAAAGCCCCAATTCAAAAACAACAGACTTAAATATTAAAGGAACATCAATCCACACAGATGAGAAAGGACCAGCACAAGAACTCTGGCAACTCTAAAAGATAGAGTGTCTTCTTTCCTCCAGATGACCACACTAGCTCCCCAGGAATGATTCTTAACAAAGCTGAAATAGCTGAAATGACTGACATAGAATTCAGAATCTGGATGGCAAGGAAGCCAAACCTACTGAAATTATTGCAAGAAATCAAAGAGGAAGGAGTGTTACCTAAGTCATTCTATGAGGTCGGCATCATTCTAATACCAAAACCTGTCAGAGATACAATAACTAAAGAAAACTACAGGCCAATATTCCTAATGAACATAGGTGCAAAAATCCTCAATCAAATACTAGCAAAGCAAATCCAGCAGTTCACCGTGATCAAGTAGGCTTTATTCCTGAGAGTCAAGGTTGTTTCAACATAGGTAAGTCAATAAATGATTCATCACATAAACAGAACCAAAAACAAAAAACATATGATAATCTCAATAGACACAGAAAAGGCTTTCAATACAATTCAACATCTTCAGATTAAAAACCCTCAACAAACTAGGCATCAAAGGAACATACCTCAAAATATTAACATCTGTTAATGACAAATTCACAACCAATACTGTAATGAATGGGCAAAAGCTGGAAGCATTCACATTGAGAACTGGAACAAGACAAGATGCCCGCTGTCACTCCTCCTGTTTAACATAGTACTAGAAGTCCTAGCCAGAGCAATCAGGCAAGAGAAAGAAATAAAATGCATCCAAATTGAAAGAAAGAAAGTCAAACTCTCTTCCCAGATGATATGATTCCACACTTAGAAAATTCCATAGTCTCTCCCCAAAAGCTACTAGAACTGATAAATTCAGTAAAGGTTCAGGATGTGAAATCAATGTACAAATGTCAGTAGCATTTCTATACACCAATGATGTCCAAACTGGAAGTCAAATCAAGAATGCAATCCCATTTGCCATAGTCACATAAAGAATAAAATACCTAGGAATATAGCTAACCAGTGAGGTAAAACATCTCTACAGTGAGAATTACATAACACTGCTGAAAGAAATCAGAGATGATACAAACAATTTGAAAAAACATTCCATGGTCATGAATAGGAAGAATCAATATTGTTAAAATCAAAGTTGTTAAAGACAATTTACAGATTCAATGCTATTTTTATCAAACTACCAAAATCATTTTTCACAGAATTGGAATAAAACTATTTTAAAATTCATATAGAACCAAGAGAGAGTCCAAGTAACCTAAAGAACCATAAGCAAAGGATGAAGCCAGAGGCATCTCACTACCCAACTTCAAAGTATACTACAAGACTACAGTAACCAAAACAACATGGTACTGGTACAAAAACAGACATACAGACCAAAGGAACACCTTAGAGAACCAGAAATACAGCTGCACAGCTACAATCATCTGATCTTCAATAAGGTCAACAATCACGAACAATAGGGAAAGGATTCCTTATTTAATAAATGTTCCTGGGGTAACTGTCTAGCCATATGCAGAAGATTGAAACTGGACCACTTGCTTTCACCATATACAGAACTCAACTCAAGATGAATTAAAGACTTCCTTTGTAACACACTGGATTTTAAAGCTTTCTATCTCTTAATGGGTATGCTTTTCTGCTTCCTGTTTTATTATTTTATTTTCTATTAATATTCCATTGCTTTTTCCCTTCTGATTTTGTGAGAACTTGCTATAGTCCAGTAGCCCTTCTCTATAATCTAATAATAATATGATTATTTAGAAAGATGAGTTCTAACTATTCTTCTTGGCTATTTGGGTAGCTAAACAGAAATTTACAACATACATATATACATACACACACAATGGTACTATTATTTTCCCAGAAAAAGCTGTGACTTTTTTCCTTTTGTTAATTGAAGAGGAAAATCGCTATTTTTACATATGTCTCAAACAAATTAAATGCAGTTTGTATTTGGGTAATTTACAGAGACAATGTTTCATCAAGATTTCCTGAACAGGAAACAACTCTTAAAAATTTTAGTCTCATAAATGGGCTGCAAATTTATCTTGCACTTCATTTTAATGCAAACCTTCATTCAAATCTAATATGCATAAGACACAGTTTTAATAGTGTAGTTCCCCAAGCCAAAATGCATAGTGTCTCTACATTCAAGAAATTCAGTAATATGATCTCAACCATTACATTGTGTTGATAATTATTTTCCTGCTGTTTTCCATATAAACCCAAACAAGCTGTCTCTCCTACTTTCTTGCCTGATCTATCCCGTTCACCCTGCCTAGAGCACTCTTTGTCCATCTTCTGTTTACCTGTGCAATCCTCCCTTTCGTTGTCAACTCAATGCCTTAGTTCTCTAAGTACTTTTTTAATCCTAAAGCCTGGAAAGGAATATACCTAAACAGCTAAGGTTATAAATGTGATATGGGTACCCAGAAGTACTTCTGTCACTCCTTTATTAGAAGCTTATTTTCTAAATTTTCAAACCCAAATGTAGGCATCCACTTTACTTTAAAAACAGAACAGTCAGTAGGCTTGAAAAAAGAAGCCAATCAGTGTGAGAGGTAAGCAACAGGTGAATGGCCTCAAGAATACAATCCATTTTTTAAAACACACCATGTTCTGTTTCTGTCTGAACAATCACATATCCCATCCCAATCAAGTAGAAATAAATATTACGGCTAAACTATGAATATGATAACTGCAGAGAACTATTCATTATGTATTGTCTGGCATCTTCTGTGTTTTACTCAAAGATAATTTTTAAAAATCAAACCAACCTTGTTAAAAATATACAAGATATCTAAATGTATTGTAGTCACTTTTTAAAAGTCACATAAAAAGAGAGCTACCATTAAGTCTTCAAAAAAATTAAAACATATGTTGGGATGCAAAAGGTACCAGTATTTTAGTCTGGCAGGAGTGTTTTTGTCAAGAATGAACTCCTGACTGATGAAGAAAAATTGCTCTGGGTCATTTCAACATCACTAGAGCCCTAACTACAAATTAAGAAAAAAAAGTTATTCTAATTATATTTAAATAACTTTCATAGACAGCTTAAATCCTAACATCTTGCATAGGTTTCTGAGGCGTGCATTCTCTACAGATGCCCCTTACATTCATTTACATTTTAACTTGCAGCCATTTTATACCTCCACATGATGGCAGGCCTTTGCAAGAAACCACTCTAAATGTTTCATGTACCAAATGGGGGTGAGTAAAATTCCCCAGTTTATGAATGTGATACCTGCATATGCAGCCACAAAAATAATGAATGAGATTTGATTATTCTAATATAATTTCTAAGATGAAAATTTTAGACCCATTCAAAATGAAAGTACATATACATAAAATATTTTGCATATAAATTCAGGTGATTCCTACGCTTTAAGAAGCCATAACCATGATGACTTTAAAACAAATGGTCCCAAGTTTCTTCATATTTTTCCCTTTGAGAGATGGAGGTCAATGTCAATCTCCCTAAATCTAGGTGGCCTATGATTTATTTGTAGCCAAAAGAACCTGGCAGGAGTGACAATGCATGGCTAGCTCATAATAGTTGATTTATCTTTCACTTTATTTGCTGGAAAACTCGTACTTGAAGTCCTGAACCACTGCCTAAGAAGCCCATCTAATGCAAAGCCACCATACTGTGAGAAAGCCAGTCCACTTGGAGAGGCCATCTGTAGGTTTTCTGGTTGGCAGTCCTGGTCTTCGAGTCCTCCTAGTCTTGGCGCCAGACATAGGAATGAATAAATCCTCAGACGTTTCCAGCCTTGAGCGATCAAGGAATTTCTAGGTTTTGAACATTTTCAGCAGAAGAATCATGGGGCAGAGATAAGGAGCTCCTGTTGTATCATTTCTAAATTTCTAACCAGCATACCCATGAACAAATATGCAATGGGCTTTTGTTCATTTGTTTGTTTTGCTTTGTTATTTGTTTGTTTTTCTAACTAAATTTGGGGTAATTTGCTATGTAGAAATGATAATAACACCAACCTGTGCTAAAAACCTTATGTCTACAGAGAACAGGACTCTAGAAACACTGAGTTTGGCTGAACTCAGCTGGTCACCTAAGGGATTGAGAACAGAAACATTTTTGATATTCTGTCTATGCCTGGAAATGCAAATTTATGAAAATGAACTAAAATTTTAAAAACTCAGTTCACAAAGTTAGCATGTGACAGCCTCAACTGTGACCTTTTAAAAGATATACAGAAATTCTAAATAAAAAGACATAAAATAATCATTAAAAGCAAAAAAAAAAAAAAAAAGTAGTACAGTTAATCTTCAGAGATCATACATTTGGAAATCCCTTTCCCAGTGATCATACTATTTCACCTCCTAGATTTGGCACTTAGCCAAGATATTTTCCTTGTACTGATCAGGATACATTAGGCTTGGGTGTGAAACTATATTAATCATTACTGTCTTTGTGGCATAACATAAAAAGGTTCATGTATTTCATAATGGAGATTTAATGCATGTCTGGTGGTTTTGGAGGGTAGGGAAATTTTTCTGTTAGTCATTCCATAATCAGACGGAAAGGGCTCTTTCATCTTCTGGTAGCTCCGTCATTGAAGACATGCATCTCTGCATTTTGATCAGAAAATATAAAAAAGAATTTAAGAATTATGTGAGATATTTTAGGGTCCAAGCTTGAAAGAATCTTAGAAAATATTTGCATATATATTTTTGGAACCCCCAGATAAAGTCTACAATTTGACTATAAAACAAGCTGGAAATATAACCTTTCTGTGTATGCAGAAAAAAAGAAAAAAAGGTCGTGCATTTGGATGAGCACCTAACAATGACTTGTCAAATCCTGCTGAAAGCTTAATTCTGATATTTTATCAGTTTTTTTACTCTACATCTCTTTTGGGTGTCTGGCAAATCTGACTCTAGACAATATTCATTTTTGGACCTTTTGTGATATGAATGGCCTATTATATTAAGGATTAGGTGATAATTAAATTCAAAGAACAAAACAAAATTTATCAGAAATTATGGGAGATACGTTTAAAAATAAAAACACAATATTCTTTGATTCAAAGTAAAAATTTCACCCCATTTGGTATATTTTTTGACCAAAGGACATAAGGGAAAGACAAGAAGTATAATTCATTGTGTCATAAAGGTAATATGGCAGGGCACGGTGGCTCGCACCTGTAATCCCAGCACTTTGGGAGGCTGAGGCGGGTGGATCACCTGGGGTCAGGAGATCGAGACTAGGCTGGCCAACATAGTGAAACCCCATCTCTACTAAAACTACAAAAATTATCCAGGCGTGGTGGCAGGCACGTGCAATCCCAGCTACTTGGGAGGCTGAGATGGGAGAATCAGTTAAACCTGGGGGACAAAGGTTGCAGTGAACCAAGACCGTGCCATTGCACTCTAGCCTGAGCAACAGGAGTGAAACTCCATCTCAATCAATCAATCAATAAAAATAAACAAAGGTGTAATACATTTGGGCAAACATAAAGTGAAGCAATTAGCACAAAAGCAATTTTTTTGTCACTGTAATATGTAAATTCTGTGTTCTAAGACAGTACAATTCGTAATATTCTAAAGTCTCTATTTTTAGTATGGAAAATGATACACAATTAATTCTTCTGGTTAAACATGTATTTAATTATTTCTAATAGTATTATTTCTCAACAAAATCAAAGTAATTACTGATTGGTCTGTTGGAAATGAGCAAGCAAGCAAACACTCTGGGTGGATCTACAACTATGTAATAATCCCATTCATCAAAATTATTAACATCATTTTTCCCTACAGAAATGTTCTTAGTGGAGTAAAGATGTTGTTTATTCTTCAGAACTATTCTCTTAACAAGAGTGTAGTGACAACTGGCATTTAAATAATATCAAAATACATGAATAATAACAGAGAAACTACCCAGTCATAATTTTTTTCTTTCTTCTAAGAGTAGCTCCTATTGAAATAGTCATCACTCAGATAAAAATCATATAATCTGGAAAAGATGTTAAAAAAGAGAGCAACAATATGAAGGAACTGGAGAGAAACTTAAAGCAGGCAGAAACTGGAGGGAGATGGAGCCTGAAGAAAGGAATTGGACCAATTTATACTTGTGTTTGTAACTTTTTGCCTAAAAACACTTGGCAGGCTAGGAGGTGAGAGACAGTGAGTAGAGGTGTATTCAAACAAAAAGTTATAGTCTTTCTAGCCTTAGGAATCAGAGAATAGATTTTAGTACTTCTTGCTTGGCTGGAAAATGATAGAGGATATAAGATTTGTGGTTACAAGCTTTTTCACCTGAAAGAACATACTTAGCTTCGGGAGTTGTGGGAGTGAGGAAGGCCACTGTACCAGGAATATAGAATAATAAGTAAATGTTCATGATTATCAATATTATTAATATTATATTATTGGTTCCATTTATCTATCACGAAATGTCAGCCAGGCACTGATAGACATTTAAAAGAGATAAGTTACATACAAAAATATTTATAATGTAGTAGGGCAGACTATAATGCTAATTTTTATTTTTGAACATAATACAAAACAGATACAGAAAATCCCAAAAAGCAAATTTATAGCTTAATGATTATTAAAATGTGTAGTCATTCTTGTAGCCACCACCCAGTAAAAACAGAACTCCACCAGACACCAACGAAACTTAAAGTAGTTACATCCCAAGTACAAGCCCTGCCTCCTCCCATAAATAACCATCACCTGACTTTCAGGGTCACCACTACCTTGTATTTATTTCATAGTTTATTATCTTTCAAGCCCCTTTATTTTATACATCTCCCCTTAACCATTATTTTCCCTCACATTTAATCTGTTAAAGAACCCAGAGCATTTGATGTATATAAATTTACAGAGAAACATCTGTGTTCTCTGCAAATTGGGAGCTGAAAGCATAAATGTGGCCAGACTATTGCATTCTTTTATCAAGAGAAATCTGATGTCTGCTCTCTCTTTTTTTGATGTTAGCTGTTGTTCAAGTGTCATACCTACGTCCATGATTTCATTTGGATTTGCAGAATAGTGATATTCTAAGTCTTTCAAAGATAAACCATGTTGGAGATCAGTTAAATAGTGAGAACAAATTTTATTCAGTAATATGTTATTGCAGTAGAGAAAAGAGTCCAGCATGACCTGAATTCAACTTTGATTTTTATACATGTGACTGGGCATTTTAAAGATAGAATGAAGGAATGAGGAGGTGGGAGAAAGAGAAGAGGTGCTCAATAGTCAGGAATGTTAAGCGTTGTTAAAAGCCAAAGCAGGAAGTGGGCATTGATCTATGTGAAATTCATCTGGATTTGCTAACTGGCACTTACTGATGTTATGTTTCTACCACCTTAAACGCCAGAGCCTAGGAGCCAGGGTCCCAATCTTCAGGTACTAATTGGAATAAACTTTAATTTCTTTTCCCAGCCTTTGAGGAAGACTGGCGTCATCCTAGAGTTGCGGCCCTGAGATTTTAGAAACTATGTTCGTGTTTTGTTCTAGTCTTTATAGACCAAGACTGAGGGTTAGTTGAAAAATGGTTCAGAGGAGCCTGGCTTGAGTCAGGTGAAGGAGAAACTCTTTGTCATCTCTTTTCATTTATTAGTAAATGTAAAGGAACAATTCTCCTAATCTGCTATTTGATTATCCAGTGGTACCAAATTCATATAAAAAAGGAAGAGCTTTATCTTTCAGGTATAGGTTTTCTAAATAAAGAATTTTTCTTAATTATCTTTCAAATTATAATAATCCCCTTCATCTGAGGTTTCACTTTCTGTGGTCTGTTACCTGGTCAGCCATGGTCTGAAAATATTAAATGGAAAATTCCAGAAATAAACAATTCATAAGTTTTAAATTGTGTGTTGTTCTGAGTAGTGCAATGAAATCTAGCACCATCCCACTCAGGCCCACTAAGATGCAAATCATCTCTTCACCCAGCATATCTAGGCTGTATATGCTACTACTCCATTAGTTACATAGTAACCCTTTTACTTATCAGGTAAGCTGTTGTGGTATCATGGTGCTTGTGCTCATGTAGCTCTTATTTTGCTCAATAATGGTCCCAAAGTGCAAGAGTAATGTTGGAATATTGCTATAACTATCCTGTTTTATTATTGTTATTATTTGTCTTTATGCCTAATTTATGCATTAAGCTTTACCATAAGCATGTGGGCCTATGAAAAAGCAATATATATGAGGTTTGATACTATCCACAATTTCAGGCATCCAGCAGGTCTTGGAACATGTCCTTTGCAAATAAGAAGTGACTATTGTCATTTAAAAAATATATTATTGTGAATTCACTCATTTAAACCTCTTTGGTGGGTTTCAATAAATTTTTATCATCATCCTTTTTGAATATTAAATTGTTCCAATTTTTTCCAATAGGTTCTTCTTAGAGTTATAAATTCTTTGTGGAAATTAATATGTGGATTATATACATAAAGATTAAAAGTAGTATTTGGGTTTTGTTTTTGAAAAATAGCCAAGTTGTTCTGTACCCAAACAAAAAGCTTTTAAATCATTAAAATACACTGTTAACTCTTTATACTGTGTGTGTTTGTACATGTGTGTGCATACATGTGTTTGCGTATGCATATTTGTTGATGAGTATATGTGCACATGCATATGTGTTCCTGTATTTGTGTTTGGAGAAACTGGTCTCTCTTTCCAGAATTATCTGCCACTGACCTCAGTGTGGCTTTATTATATTTCTTTCCTTTGAATGTTTTAAATATTCATTCCAAGATCTTCTGACTTAAACCTCTGCTACCAGGAAAGTTAATGATGATTTAATTTCCTTCCCCTTATAAATAACTACCTAGTTATTATATTTGGCTAGTCATCCAGAGAAAATAATTGAAATTCCAGTAGCTTGTATTACAGTGAGTATTGGTTTTCTGTTTTGATATTTTCAAGTACTGTATATGATATGATCATTCTACATGTAGTTTCATATCATTCTATATATAGTTTTATATACTTTTAGGAAGCTTCTAAGTTTTTGTTTATTTCTAGTTTGTTCTATTTTGTGAAATTGCTTTTCTGTTTCAGAGACTCCTATTATTCATGTTAGATATCTTTCCTCCAATCTAATTTTTATCACTTTCTTTTAAATGTGTTTTAACAAAATTTTTTTCTTTATTTTATTTTACTTTCGGTCTACCTTATAACCTTCTGTTTTTCTTAAGGCATTAGCTGTTGTTTATTCACTCAAGTGTTTCTTGTGTTTTACAGTTTGTTTATGAAATGATTTATTTTTCTCTTCTAATTATTTCCTGAACTATATCACTTCAAATGTGTGTGTCTTCTAATTTTGATATATGATAGCTTCTATGTGTTACCTTTATTTTTAATGTTTCTTTAGTTTGTTTTGAAATAAAAATTAGTTTTGAGGTTTGCTCTGATCATGTCTTTTCTGCCATGCTTTTATTTTTCATGTTATTTTTTATTGTAATGATCTGGTATTTTATTTGATTTTTCTGCTGCTTAATTTTTTGTAATGAATTTTCCTGAATGTTTAGAAGAATACGTGATTTACAGTAACCTTCCTAACAGAGCTAGATCCCTCTTCCATTGTTTTATTGTAAAATAAAACAAACAAACAAACAACAACAACAAAAACAATGGTATCTTGTTTTTGAGATTTCCTGACTCTGTCCTATTTCCCTGCTTTCATTTGCAACTTCTGTTTCCACCATCTTTTCCCCCATACACTCAATTTTGATTCCATTCTTGACAATTCCTCTTCAGTTTTGACCCTAAACTGGAAGGGAACTTTGGTAAGTCAGTTTAGAGAGTTAACAAGCAAGAACTACTCTAGCCTTCAGTATTACCATGTGTCTTGTTAGAATCATTTGTTATCGGAAATGACAAATATTTTCTCCTCTCTAGTTTTGGCTGATTTTCTCAGATTGGTCCATCCAACCTTCTAGTGATTGCCTTATTGGTAATTTGGAATCCTACATCTCAGGATCCCCAGATTCCTTGCTGTTTCCTGTCATTTATTCTGAGCAGATGCAGGTACGAGCCTCTTTGTTGCCCTTTGTATTTTACATTTTTATTAGTGTTTTGGACATAGTAGAGATATCTTGACACCTCTGTTGTAGGTGTTTCTATTTGGTTTTGGTTCTGATATTTAAATGTCCTCTCTGTCTTTATAGAGGTATTCAAATGAGATGTGAAATCTATGCTGACACTGCCATCTTTCCCTCTAGAAAGTGTATCAGTACTAACCAGCAAATGCCTGGCCTAGTGCTTGGCATATAGAGACTTAATAAAATATTTATTGACTCCACAAATGGAATTGATATATAAAATCATTGATATTCAAATAACTTTCTAAGTATTTGGTTACAAAACCACGTTCTCCTTTATGTTACTTGAATAGGAGATGGTGAGTCTCACCCTGTCATCAGTTTGATTTACTGTAGGATGACTATGCAATTTGTCTTACAAAACAAATGTACTTGGGTGTGAACTAGAATACATGTAATAAATGTACTGGGGTAACAGGTGAAAATAAACAAATAAGGACATATCATCCCCCTATTTATATTTAAGTATTTTTTCTTAACCTGTTCAAGGAAGATCACATATACTCCCCAAGAGCACAATAGTCACCTCTCCAAATGTGAAGGTTTCTTATCTCACAATTAAAATTCTTTAAAATACATGAATTAATTTGGAAGCACAAGGAACAATAAATTCCCAAGTGTGGTGATAAGACAGACTAATAGGGATAGATTACATTAGGTTTTAAGATTTACATTTAATTTCAAATTTTGTCAAATACCACATGTGGAACAATACTATCTGCAAGAAATATATCAAAATAAGAATAAGAAATAGGTCCTATGAATAGTATCTATTGACCTGTTCCTGAGACACACTTAGGCAAGGCAGAATGAGAAGACTGGCAAAGACCGACTATGTATGTAGAATATAACCGAAAAACTAACTGTGCTGCATCATCTATTTTACTGACAAGGAAATACCTAGTGGAGGTGCAGTACTAATATCAGAACTCAATCTATTAGAATAAATATTTTAGAAATCATCAATCGAAGCAAAAATATACAGTCCCAAAGTATCAATGTGGTGCCTGGACTGTCTACCATCTCATATGAACATTTATGTTCGTAAGTAAATGTTCATAACGTAAATAACATTTATGTTATTCTAATGTGTTTCTGTGCTTTTTAGCTCATAAAATAGTTGCTATTATATATTTAATTTTATCTCTAAGAAAATATATAATACTTGGTAACAATTTCTTTACCAAAAACTCAACGAAGAATATTTCTAAAAATACAAATTTTAAAAATCAGCTTTCAGCAACTATAATTTAAATTCACCTAAATAATTTAATAGTGAAAATCCTACCTATATTAAGTACTAAGATCTGAAGAGTTAATTTGTAGCAAGAACCTTATAGAAAAAATTTATTCTTGAATTTGTAGTCTTAAGCAAATGAAAATAATGAACATGTACACTGTTTTCCCTTCTATATTTATATTTTCTTGGAGTTAAAATATACACAAGTACTAAAACAGTAGGCATTGCTCCTTATTTTAAACTTTTATCTTGGATTATGTAGATACTCTTTCATGATATTATTTGTAAATTTAGACCACCTATGTATCCTTCCAGGGTATATTTTATGGACAATACTTGACTATATTATTTTTCTTATATAGAAAGAAAAATAATATGCCTTACTGGCATAATTATGTCAATATTCTCATGATAAATAATTTGGAAAAAAATATATCTATATATGTATATATAGAGAATTTCTAGGACTCTCTAACTTTCTCCTTTTGTTTTTCTTTTGATAAATGAAGGCACATTCAATCTGACTTTCTTCTTCAAGAAACTCTGCTGTACAGTGTGTTACACCTTAGCTTTGCTCGTTGAAGCTTCTTTCACGTTACTAGGCCACAAATCAGTGTTTTGCATTACATTTATCCCTACTGGCATAGTGAAGTGCTCACAAATGGGCTCCTCAATCTTAATCAGAATGTTTTGGAGCTCAGCCAGAATCACCCACATGAAGCCCTTTGGCCATAAGAGGCTGTGATGACCACTCATCCTCCTTTTCACTCATGACTGTGAAATGGATAGGTTGTCCAAAAACAGAGTTTGCCATCACATCTGTATCATTTAAAAGTGATATATCTATTGCTATAATGTGTGTGTATGTGGCAGGGGACTTCTACTCAGTGTATGACCTTTTAATTATTGCAGGGAAATTATTGCACTCCCAACTGTTGGCCAGGTGGCTTAATTATGCTAAATGAGCTTTATTCTTAGAGTTTATTTACTCATGACATTTGAATATTGTGGTGGAAGAACCCTTCCTGTAATCGAAAACATATTTTACTTTGTTCTATGAAGCCTACAAGGGACAGAGGAAGCAGTAGAATTCTCCTTTTACAATGTAGGAATTCACAACAATATTTAGATTAGCTCATCCAAGTACAATGAGATCTTTGATATAACAAAACAAGAGTTTTCCTATTGTCTATGAATAAAACCTGATAATAAAAAGCCAAAGTCAACAATGACAATAGACTTATTCTCTACCATACCTATCAACACAAATATATACACTCAGATATGCACACAGTCTCATATACTCTGGAATAATTATGTCAATACTATCATGATAACACATAATATGTTATTCAATTATGTATATAATTATATATAAAAAATAATATATATATATATCTCCAAATCATTTCTCATATATATAATATACAGAAAGAGAGATATTCCAGGACTCTATAATTTTCTCCTTTTGTACTGTTTGGCTTACAAAGACTTAATAAAATATTTATTGAATCCACAACATAATTGATGTATACATTAATTCACGTACAAATAATTGTCTAATAATTAAAAGCAAACTGTCTCCTAACAGCACATCTCTGTTAGTTATATATTGCTGTTTCAAAAGTTCCACAGAACTTAGAGCTGTATAACAAACATTTACTATCTCATAGTTTCTTTGGATCAGGAATCTGGAAATGTACGGATCTTCTTCCTTAGGATTTCTCACATGCTTAAATTGAGGTGGTGGCTGCATGATAGTGACTCCACAGCTGATCTGGGAAAGGATTCATTTCCAAGATCAAATGGTCATTGGCAGTATTTAATTTCTTATTGGCTGTTGGACTGAGGTCCTCAGTTCTTAGCTTGCTCTTGGATAAAGACTGACCAAAATTCCTTGCCAGGCAGGTTCTCCAACACGGCAGCTTGTATCAAGACAAGAAGGCAAAAGAGTTTGCTAGCAATATGAGGTCATAATCCTTTGTAACATAATCATAGAAGAGAAGGGATATTGCATCAACCTTTTCATGTTCTATGCTTAAAGAAATCCACTAGGTTCAGCCCAACCTCAAGGGGCCGGGGAGTTACACAAGGGTGTGATTATCTGGAGGTAGAGATCACAGGGGCGGTTTTATTTTTAATTTTTAAGGCAATAGAGTTTTACTAGACCCTCTTTTGGAATTAAAAAGGAAAATATTAGGCTCCCACATTTTTAAGCATTAAAATTTAGACCAGCAGAGGGGGCGCTCAAGATGGCTGAATAGGAACAGCTCCAGCCTCCAGCTCCCAGCATGAACGACACAGAAGACAGGTGATTTCTGCATTTTCAACAGAGGTACCAGGTTCACCTCACTGGGGTGTGTCGGACAGTTGGTGCTGATCAGCTAGTGCAGCCCAACCAGTGAGAGCTGAAGCAGGGCCAGGCATTGCCTCACCAGGCAAGTGCAAGGGGGAAGGGAATTCCTTTTCCTAGCCAAGGGAAACTGAGACACACAACACCTGGAAAATCGGGTAACTCTCACCATAATACTGCACTTTACCAAGGGTCTTAGCAAACAGCACACCAGGAGATTATATCCCACACTTGGCCCAGAGAGTCCCACACCCACAGAACCTCCCTCATTGCTAGCACAGCAGTCTGAGATCTAACTGCAAAGTGGCAGCAAAGCTGGAAGAGGGGCACCCACCATTGCTGAGGCTTAAGTAGGTAAACAAAGCTGCTGGGAAGCTCGAATTGGGTGGAGCCCACTGCAACTAAAGGAAGCCTGACTGCCTCTGTAGACTCCACCTCTGAGGACAGGACATAGCTAAACAAAAAGCAGCAGAAACCTCTGCAGATGTAAATGTCCGTGTCTGACAGCTTTGAAGAGAGCAGTGGTTCTCCCAGCACACAGGCTGAGATCTGAGAATGGACAGACTGCCTGCTCAGGTGGGTCCCTGACCCCTGAGAAGCCTAACTGGGAGACATCCCCCACTAGGTGCAGACCGACACCTCACACCTCACATGGCTGAGTACACCTCTGAGACAAAGCTTCCAGAGCAAGAATCAGAGAGCAACACTCGCCCTTCAGTAATATTCTATCTTCTGCAGCCTCCACTGCTGATAAACAGGCAAACAGGGTCTGGAGTGGACCTCAAGCAAACTCCAACAGACCTGCAGCTGAGGGTCCTGACTGTTAGAAGGAAAATTAACTAACAGAAAGGACACCCACACCAAAACCCCATCAGTGTGTCACCATCATCAAAGACCACAGGCAGATAAAACCACAAAGATGGGGAAAAAGCAGTGCAGAAAAGCTGGAAATTCAAAAAATCAGAGTGCATCTCCCCCTCCAAAGGAACACAGCTCATCACCAGCAATGGAACAAAGCTGGACAGAGAATGACTTTGACAAGTTGAGAGAAGAAGCCTTCAGTCGATCAAACTTCTCAGAGCTAAAGGAGGAACTACGTACCTAGCACAAATAAACTAAAAACTTTGAAAAAAGAATGGAAGAAGGGACAACTAGAATAAAAAATGCAGACAAGTCCATAAGCTAACTGATAGAGATGAAAACCATGACATGAGAACCACATGACAAATGCACAAGCTTCAGTAACTGACTCGATCAACTGGAAGAAAGAGTATCAGTGATTGAAGATCAAATGAATGAAATGAAGCAAGGAGAGAAGTTTAGATAAAAAAGAGTAAAAAGAAATGAACAAAGTCCCCAAGAAATATGGGGTTATGTGAAAAAGACCAAATCTACGTCTGACTGGTGTGCCTGAAAGTGATGGGGAGAATGGAACCAAGTTAGAAAACACTCTGCAGGGTATCATGCACAAGAATTTCCCCAACCTAGAAAGGCAGGCCAACGTTCAAATTTGGGGAATACAGAGAAATCCACAAAGATACTCCTCGAGAAGAGCAACTCCAAGACACATAATTGTCAGATTCACCAAAGTTGAAATGAGGAAAAAATGTTAAAGGCAGCCAGAGAGAAAGGTCTGGCTACGCACAAAGGGAAGCCCATCAGACTAACAGCAGATCTCTCGGTAGAAACTCTACAAGCCAGAAGAGAGTGGGGGCCAATATTCCACATTCTTAAAGAAAATAATTTTCAATGCAGAATTTCATATCCAGCCAAACTAAGTTTCATAAGTGAAGGAGAAATAAAATTCTTTAGACAAGCAAACGCTTAGAGATTTTGTCACCATCAGGCCTGCCCTACAAGAGATCCTGAAAGAAGCACTAAACATGGAAAGGAACAACTGGTACCAGCCATTACAAAAACATGCCAAAATATAAAGACCATTGATGCTAGGAAGAAACTGCATCAACTAATGAGCAAAATAACCAGCTAATATCATAATGACAGGATCAAGTTCACACATAACAATATTAACCATAAATGTAAATGGACTAAATGGTTCAATTAAAGGACACAGACTGGCAAATTCGATAAAGAGTCAAGACCCATCAGTTTGCTGTATTCAGGAGACCCATCACACATGCAGAGACACACATAGGCTCAAAATAAAGGGACGGAGGAAGATGTACCAAGCAAATGGAAAACAAAAAAAAAGCAGGGGTTGCAATCCTAGTCTCTGGTAAAACAGACTTTAAACCATCAAATATCAAAAGAGACAAAGAAGGCCATTACATAATGGCAAAGGGATCAATTAATAAGGAAGAGCTAACTATCCTAAATATATATGCACCCAATACAGGAGGACCCAGATTCATAAAGCAAGTCCTTAGAGACTTACAGAGAGACTTAGATTCCCATATAATAATAATGCGAGACTTTAACACCCCACAGTCAACATTAGACAGATCAACGAGACAGAAAGTTAACAAGGATATCCAGGAATTGAACTCAACTCTGCACCATGCGGACATCTACAGAACTCTCCACCCCAAATCAACAGAATATACATTCTTCTCAGCACCACATCACACTTATTCCAAAATTGACCACATAGTTGTAAGTAAAGAACTCCTCAGCAAATGTAAAAGAACAGAAATTATAACAAACTGTCTCTCAGACGACAATGCAATCAAACTAGAACTCAGGA
>NW_012105109.1:179337-199751 GCF_000951045.1 Mandrillus leucophaeus | reverse complement strand
GAGATATACCTAATGTAAATGACGAGTTGATGGGTGCAGCACACCAACATGGCACATGTATACATATGTAACAAACCTGCACGCTGTGCACATGTACCCTAGAACTTAAAGTATAATAAAAAAAGAAAGAAACATAATAAGATGCTGTATTCTTAAATTTTACATAAAAATTTCCTTTAAAATAAAATAAAATTTAGACCACTGTCTCGGCCTGAGTAGTGTCATTGCTTAGATATAGTGAATATGGAGACCTCAAGGGACTGAACTTCATAAGACCATAAAGGTCTAATCCTGGTCCTTTCACTAATAGGCTGTGTGACCTTGAACAAATCCTTCCAACTATATGACTCAATTTCCTCATGATTAAAAAAAAAAAAGAAATAATTATCCTTGACCTTCCCCAGGTACTAGTATGTGGAGATAGAACATGCACCCAGAAAGATTGATGAGGATGTAGAGAAACTGATACCCTCATACACTGCTAGTGGCAATGTTAAATGACATAGTTGCTGTAGAAAAAGTTGCTGTTGATGTAGAGAAATTGGAACCCTCATCCACTGCTAGTGGGAATGTAAAATAGCATAGCTGCTGTGGTAAAAGGTCTGGCAGTTCCCCAAAAATTAAACACAGAGTTACTATATGACCTAGCAATTTCATGCCTATATATTAGGTTGGTGTAAAAGTAATTGTGGTTTCTACCATTAAAAGTAATGGCAAAACCACAATTACTTTTGCACCAACTTTTTCCCCAAAGAAATGAAGAAATACATTCACATAAAACTTGTACAAATTCATAGCATCATTATTCTTAATAGCCAGAAAATAGAAACACCCCAAATGTTAATCAACTGATGAATGGATAAAAAATGGGGTCTATCCATCCATACAGTGAAATATTGCTCGGCCTTAAAAATGAATGACGAACCATGCTTAACTAGGATGACCCTATAAAACATTATTCTTAGTGAAAGAAGCCAGTCACAAAAGACTGTGTTGTATTATTTCATATATATGAAAAGTCCAGAAGAGCTCAATCTTATTTAGAAAGTAGATTCATGATTGCCTAGAACTAGGGGAGTTGGGGATGGGGGAAGTAGGGGAATGATAACTAAAGAGTCCGAAGTTTCTTTTGGGATGATGGCACTGTTGTAAAATTAATTGTAATTCTGTGAATTGATTGTGGTTCTGTGAATTTACTGAAAATCATAGAATTGTACACTAGAAATGAGTAAACTACATGGTATGTTAATTATATCTCAATAAAACTATTATTAACCTCCTCTCCCCTTTCTAGGGGAGGTTTTAGAGATCTGGTTTTCACACTGATTAAAGGAAAGTACTTGCTAAGAGCTGGACAAGTCAATTCTGTAATCATTGACTCATTACCCATTTTGACTAATTGAATTTTCAGAAACAGATACTGAGATGGAGTTTAGGAAGTAAAATGTTCATTAAAGGGATGCATCAGACTGGAGCTAAAGAGCTGTGACTATGGAATATAGAATTAAATTTTGATTGTATTCTATTATATCCGGTCCTTTCATATGGAGTAAGACTTTGATGTAGTCACCTGAAATGCATAGATACCTAATGGTGAAATTCAAATGTGTTTTGTTTCTTAAATTTCTGATAAAAGGTTCAACTTCAACATGAAAGTTCCAGAACCAATTGAAATTAAATATAGGTAAAGAAATAGCCGTTTTCCTTCACTTCTTCATAAGTATCTTCATTAGTTCTTCATTAATATCTCTCCCCTTGTCTAATTGCAATGTTGTTTTAAATTTTAATAGTCTCTTACAAAACTCAGTATTATTGTCTCAGATATGGGAGTTATAATCCTGGCACATGCTAGTATTATGACAAAAAATTAAATGAAACAATATATGAGGAATGTCTGGGTCAGAGCAGGTGCTCTTATTAATACAGGAAGGATAGCGACAGATACCTCAGCAATTTGTTGAGGTTCAATGCCATTTTAGGGATAATCTGAAACACCCTTTTTAGTATGTTTCAGTATACAGAGGCAGGAAAACAGTCACATACAGAATATACTTGGAAAAATTGCCAACTCTACCTCTGAGTTAGGTAGAGAAAGAACTTCCAAGATTGTTTTTAATACTACAATACAGGAAGCAGACTAGCTTATAAACATATTATTGAATAAAGAAAATATATCTCCTTTAGCTACAAAATATCTTTTATCCTTTTAAGATCCAATAATAACATAGGCTTCAGTAATGTAAACTGTGTTATATTTTGAAATATCTAAGCTACATTTCTCTATAATAGTATCTTTTATTACATTTTGCCTGAAACTGCATGCCAAATTATTTAAACTTAAAGCAGCATGTGAAAGACAGCATTTGCCTAGCACTATTTTTTTTTCTCCAGAGATAAGTATAAAATGATATGTGATGGTCCATTTTATGCTTATTCTATTATAAAAGCACTAAAATATGAAAGTAGAAAAAAAGAAAGCAATATCTGATCACTTTTCCCTGGCATGCCCACCACCTTATGGTATTAACAAAACTGAAAATCCCCAAAAGTTGTACCAGTCTTTGTTTTTATGTTTACCTTAAAAAAGCTGTGAAACTGAAATCTACTTCTAACAGAGTAGTCCTAAATATGAAGGAAATTTTTTAATATGTCAAATTGTCCTACTGATATTTATACTTAGAAAATATGCAATGTAGAATAAAGATAATTAATGCTATTATTTCCTCTTCATTGCTTTCTGCTTAAGTGTATACCATTACGTGACATTTTAACACAATTATTCACAATAAAATGTGATGATTTCCATTCAAAATTATAACCAAATTGACACCATTAAAATTAACCAAATGAGCCCGCTACCTGTCCATCTGTTGGTAAAAGTAAAGGGAATTGACAAGATCTCGAAGTCAGTCACTGTGAAAGTCATGCTACTGCCCTTCCATTATTACTTTTTCCACACTGGCATCCATTAAGTGATTCCATATTTGATTTGTATATTATATCTACTACACACTGTGCTTGACACTGGATGGGAAGCAAAGATTAGGTTTTATAACTTCACCTCACCTCACCTCATCCATTCATGAAGATTGGAGAAGAATTTCATACTGGAATATCATACAGCATAATATAATTGCCATTGAAGAAGTTTATAGAAATGACACTTGGGATTCCAAAAGAGTAAAACAATCCATTGAAAGAATTAGAAAGTTTTTGTGGAGAAGATAGGATTTAGACTGGACTTGGAGTGAGTGGAGAGAGTTTCAGTTTCTGGGGAAAAGATGATAGGCAGTTTAGCAGAAAAGGAGTAAGCAAAAGCATGGAGTGCATGTTGTGGTTTGCTTAGGAACTAGCAAGCATCTTGCAGAGCAGAACCATGGGAAACGAGACCAAGTATGGGTGCGGAAGGCAAGATAATTGGTTTCAAGTATCTTTCTCAAAGTAGTGGGAAATCAGAATAAATAATTCCAACAATTTATAAAAACAAGAGAGCCTTGTAAAGTTTTGTTAATAGGGGAATGTTGATTTTGGTAACCAGCCTCCAAGATACCCTACAATGATTCTAGCTTACTGGTATACATACAGTTTTATGGTACCCTCCCCAACTTTGTAGTGTACTACAATTTTGTCTTTGTAACTAACTGAATATGGCAGAAGTGATATATACCCCCTCCAAGATTAGATTATAAAACATACTATGATTTCAATCTTGCTCTCTCTCTTTCATTTTTTGTCTCCCTCGCTCTCCCTCATACTTGGGAAGCCATGTCATAAACTCTATGGAGAGGCACACATGATAAAGAACAGAAGCCTCCTGCCAAAAGTCATGCAGCTAAGATTGAAAGCACATCTTCTAGCTGCAATCAAGTCTGACACACTATAGCCCACTTAACATCTTGATTGCAACCACATGAGAGACCCTGAACTATAACTGCCCTGCAAAATTTCTCCCAGATTTCTGAGTCTCAGAAACTATATGAATATAAATGTGTGTTGTTTTTAGGGTGACAAATTTGAAGATTATTTGTTATGCAACAATAAACGACTACCACAAAGATGGATGAATTTAACACTATTAAGTTATTCATATGGCAGTAGAATTCTGGGTAGATTAAGAGAGAAAGCCACAATAAATGAGAAGACCAATGTTAGTAATGTACTATGTACTTTTTATGCATTTCCTCATTTAGTGACCCAGGTAATCTTTTAAGAGATATGCTATTTCTATTTTATTTTATTTTGCACGATTACATTTAACTTTTATTTTGGGTTCAGGGATACATGTGCAGGTTTGCTACCTGGGTAAACTACATATCATAAGGGTTTGGTGTGAAGATTATTTCATCATCCAGGGAATAAGCATAGTACCTAGTAGGTAGGTTTTCAATCCTCATCCTCTTCCCATCCTCCACCTTCAAGTAGGCCCTGGTGTCTTTTGTTTCTTCTTTGTGTTCATATGTACTCAATGTTTAGTTGCCACTTATAAGGGAGGACATGTGATGATTAGTTTTCTGTTCCTGTGTTAGTTTGCTTTGAATAATGGCCTCCAGCTCCATCCATGTTGCTGCAAAAACATGATCTCATTCTTTTTTATGGTTGTGTAGTATTACATGGTGTATATGTACCACATTTTCTTTATCCAGTCTACCATTGATGGGCATCTTTGCTATTGTGAATACAACTGCAATAAACATACACATGCATGTATCTTTAAAGTAGAATGATTTATATTATTTGGGGTATATTCTTCCTAATGGGATTGCTGGCTCAAAAGATAATCCTGTTTTAAGTTCTGTGAGAAATCGCCAAACTGCTTTCCACAATGGCTGAACTAATTTACATTCCCACAAGCAGGGTATATGCATTGTCTTTCCTCTGCAACCTTGCCAGTATCTGCTTTTTTTTTTTTTTTTTTAAATAGCCATTTTGACTGATGTGAAGTGGCATCTCATTGTGGTTTTGATTTGCATTTTTCGAATGATTAGTGATAGTGAGAATTTTTTCATATGCTTGTTGGCCATGTGTATGTCTTCTTTTGAAAACTGATTATGGGATTTCTGAGTTGAATGGTAATTCTGTTTTAAGATCCTTGAGAAATTACCAAACTGCTATCCACAATGGCTGAACTAATTTACATTCCCAGAATGTCCTTATGTCCAGAATGGTATTTCCTAGGTTATCTTCCAGGGATTTTATAGTTGTAGGTTTTATATACCTCTTGAATTGATTTTTGTATATGGTGAAAGGAAGGGGTCCCATTTCAATTTTCTGCATATGGCTAGCCAGTTATCGCAGAATCACTTACTGAATAGGGAGTGCTTTCCCCATTGCTTGTTTTGTCCACATTGTCAAAGATCAGGATGGTTGTAGGTGTGTGACATGATTTAATGGCTCTCTATTCTGTTCCATTGGTCTATGTGTCTGCTTTTGTACCACTAGCAGGCTGTTTTGGTTACTGTAGCCTTACAGTACAGTTTGAAGTCAGGTAATTGTGATGCTTCCAGTGTTGTTCTTTTTCCTTTAGGTTGCCTTTGTTACTTGGGTTCATTTTTGGTTTCATATAAATTTTAAAATGGACTTTTCTAGTTCTGTGAAGAATGCTATTGTTAGTTTAATAGAAATCGCATTAAATCTAAAATTGCTTTGGTAAGTATGCCCATTTTAGCAATATTCATTCTTTCTATCCATGATCATACAATGTTTTTCTATTTGTTTGTGTCAACTCTGACCTCTATGAGCAGTGTTCTGTAATTCTGATTGTAGAGTATTTCATTTCCCTTGTTAGCTGTATTGATAGGTATTTTATTCTTTTTCGTGGCTATTGTTAATGGGATTACATTATTGATTGGCTATCAGCTTGATGTTGGTGTACAGGAATGCTACTGATTTTTGTACATTGATATTGTATTCTGAAACTTTGGTGAAGTTTTCTATCAGATCAGGGAGCTTTTGGGCAGAGACTATGAAGTTCTCTAAGTAAAGAATCATATTTTCTACAGGGCTGCATGTTCTAACTCTGGGGAGGTGGTATTGGTCCCCTGACTTTGTTCGCGGGCCCCTCATGGTTGGGAACCTTTCTAACTCTGTGGAGCTGGCATTGGTCCCCAAGAGTGGTTCTCTGACCTCTCAAGGTTGGGAACCTGCTTTGCTGGCAGGATCTAGGTGTTCCAAGACTGTTGGCGACAGCACTACAATGAGTTGTACAAGCCAAAACCCTTCATTGAGCAGTGGCAGTGAGATCCATGTCTGTCTGCTTGTATCAACAACAGTGGCAGCGTGGTGGGGTATACACTCATTGGCTGGGGTAGGGCACTGGTCGACCAGGGGCTGCCAGCCTCTTTGTGGGCATTGACAGCAGCAGTGACAGTGCTGGAGGAGGGATGGGGCTGGAGTCACTGGGGTTCATGTGAACATTTGCACCTGCAGCTTTATTTTATATTTCTATCTTATAAAAACTTAAATCTTTAAGCCACTTGCCCAAGATCACATAGCTACGAAGTAATGAGTCAAAATTTAAACCTTTACCTGTCTATATAAATAAAAGTTGGTTGAATGAATGAATAACTACATGGGTAGACATTTTATGAGTTGTTTAATTTCCTTGTAGTACATTTTCTTGCCTTAAAGAAAATTTGGAAAAATTCCAAATTAATCTTAAGAACACTCTTGTTTTGGGACTTCTCTCATAAACAGAATCAAAGAAAAGTTCCCACAGAAATATATAATTTGTCATGCTTCACTGGTATAGATATAGTTAAAAATTTCATAGTGCAAGTATTTGTAAACTCTATTTTAAACTACCCTGTCTGGACTATTATGTATGAGTGATTTCTGGGAAGTGCTTGCTTCTGACCTCTTTTGAGGTTTCAAGTAATAATACCCATTAAAAAACAAAATTTAAACTCTGGAACTTGGATTCACTTCAATATAGTTAAAATATCATAGCTATGAGATCCAAGCAAGGGTGGAATAATCACTCGAATGGAGGAAAAGAAAAATGAGAGAAAAAAGCATCAGCAGCAAACAACAGTAACATCAATAAAACTCAATTTATAGCATAAAAATGCAGCTAAAAAATACTAAGATAAACCATAATACTTCAGTGTGATACAACAACAGATTTTTTAAAGGTGTATTTTAAGAGGCAATGTAGCTTCATGACTAAGAGCACAGATGCCATAACAGACCTGCCCCTTGTGGACACATGACCTTGGGTGGTTACTTATCCTACATGCAACATTTCAAAATGGGGGTGATAATTATTCTTAATGCATAGTGTTGTTAAGAAAATTAAATGTCAAAATATGCATATTGTTTTAAAGAGTGTCTAGCATTAACTATTAAAAACATATTTATCATCACTAGTATTATTTTGTTTAATTTCTAAGTCACCAGATCCTAATAGGAATGTAAAAAATATGCAAAATAATAGCAGGAAGGGGAGTAGGGAGGCAGCATTTTTCAGGGGAGCTCTGTTGGTTTTGCCTTAGGTAACATAAGTACAAATGATGCTTGAGGGATATACAGATTTGTATGATAATAAATTTCCTCCAAAGAAGAAAATAGCAAGTCTACCAGTTAGATTTTATAAATGCCCATCAATGATAATCAGTATATCAGTATAACTCCAAGAAAAAAGATGAAAGCAATTGTCCCTTAAATTTCACACTGTAGGTACCTCACTTGGTTTACCCTACTTCTGGCCTTTTGATATAAAGATGCAAAGAAAACACATAGTGGATCTCTGGGAATTCCCAACTGTTAGAACATCCTGCTGTTCTCTAAAGGAGCTGTGAAGACAAATCCTTGTGAATAATTTCATGCCCTGGTGTTTTCTGTACATTTTAAGGTTTATTTCAGGAATTTGTGGAAATTGAAAAAATGACAGTTGGTACATGCTGCTTGCATTATATTTTAAGAAATCTTCCCCGCTTTTGCGACATTTGCTAGACATAATGGATCTAAATATAACTGCCTGGACAAAGTGTTGAACTGCAGAGGTAACACACATGAGAATAATACTGCTACTCTAGACAGACTTCTCCTATATTTTTTCATTAGTGATTTCCTTCAAAGTATTACTGATCAGTAATATCCAGTCTTGACTGCGAGGTATATATTTATCTTAAATGTCATAAATTATTGGAGAGGAAATTCTATTTTATTTAATACAAATAGTATTTTGTTCTATAGTTAAAACCAAATATATTGTGCTATTTCAACATTTTTATTAGGAAATTACCTTTTGAAGAACTGTTCAATCTAAAGGGACATAAAAAACTGAATGTTGCTTCACATGATAACTGTAAAACCAAAGAGCAAGTAAAAGAGGTAGGCAAACCTTGAAGAAATATAAGGAGACACTTTCTAAAATTGGAGTTGGTAAGCAGTAAGAGTAAAATTAGCTCCCTTTTGCCAAACACATGCAATGCACCAAATACTGTGTTAAGAGCTCTGTTATCTTATTCCAACAGTTCAGAAACCTACATCATATGTATTAATTCTGTTTTTATAGGAGTACTTTTCTCTTACAAATGGAAAAAAGTTAAGGCTTAAAGTAAATTATGTTTCTCCAAAGGCTTATTCTTTACATACTATATGCAGGGTACTACCAAAGCCACTGGGACAATGCACAACTTTATCTCCTAGAGCTTAGATATACTGTATTAGACACATGGGGGTGAGAGGTGGGGAGGTCACTGACAACCAAAAAGAAAATTGATGACAAGAAAGTGGAGCTTCGTAAGATCAGTATGAAGAAATAATGGAAATAAAGAAATCCTGGGTTGAAGCTGGGCATTCCCAAGGCAGATGAATGATGAAGAAAGAATTTAAAAATTAAAAAAAGAACATCTATTTTTTTTTATTTCAACAACAAAAGTGTTAATTGCAAGCATTGATTCAAAGACTGCACATGGCACCACACTAAGTATTTTGCATGCATTATTTCAGAAACATCATACCCTGTTGGTAGGTACTATTATTATTCTCACTTTGCCAGTGAAAAAACTGAGGTTTTTTAATGCAAGCTACACATCTAGTCTACCCAGTTAGTAAGTGATGAAGTCTAGTTTAAAGCCAGGTCTATTCATTTACAGAGCTTATCTATGCAGTCAATTATCAAGCTATATTCGTTCTATTATTTTATATTCTTGCATTATTTTGATTCTCACAAAAACCTTATTAGATACACATTGATGAATGCAAAACCTAAGACTCAGAAAGGTTAAGGAACAACTCTAGGTCACATGTCTAGTATTCAAACCCAAATTTGATTATATTGATGGTCAATGGTAAATGAAACATGCACTAAAAATTAAGTACTTTTAAAGCAAACAATTTCCAAAACAAAAGTACCTAATCTTTGTTATTTGGTGAAAGAATACTGTCAGTTTTAAACCACATAAAATACATTTTTGGGATGCTTCCAATACTGAACAGTTGTTTTTTTCCTACTAAGATCATTTTATATTTATCATCTGAGAGCTTATTGATGAGTTCAATGAGAACATCATTTATGAAATGAGATAATTGGTGAACATTTAGTTGTTTTTATTACAAAAGAAAAAAACATAATTAAAAGACTTACACAGGAAATTATCACATGTTTCTCAAATTGATTTCATATTAATTATATTAATGATTTCCATCTGAGAGCCTGACACAGACTATCAACTCTGAATGGGCTTATCCTGCTTATTTCATATTGATCATTGTAATAAATATATCATTCCATTGCAAGAGCTTAGCATCAGGGCTAATCAGAATGTCACTGAGAATAAAAATAGAAAATGAAGAGATTATACTTGAGCAAAATGACAAGATTCAGCTGAGATCATAATAATCAATCAATAATAGTAGAAGACAGATAACACCCTTTGTTACTCTTGTAGGTGAGGATTTTTCTTGTATTCATCAGATGGATATTTTTTTTCTTTCTATTTTGGAACATGGAAGGATTGGAGAAGCTTGTACAGCACACTCTGCTGTGGCTGACAAATGGATCGAGAATTATCTTCCTATACCAGGATGTCAATTGGCTTAGACCATCTCTATTAATAGCAGTAAGTCTGACCAGAGATTGATGTAAACACTTCACCCAACATTTCCTTTACTTCTGCTTTTCTTATAGGTGTAGGACTTTTTTCCTTTCCTTGTGTTTGTAGTTAAATTAAAATATCAAGTTACATATTTCAAAATGAGGATATATTATATATAACTTTAAAGTTCTTTTAAACAATTTAAAAATAAGGTTTAAAACAGAAAATAAGAGAAAGGGTTTTTCTTTATAAATTAATATTACCATATCCCAATACATCCAGGTTGTCATTTTCCCTCCTACAACTGTGGCAGACATGTAATGGACTTTTGTACTCATTTTCTTTTGAGGGTGGGCAAGGTAGTCACTTCCAAATTACTAACACTGGCTTGGTAAATGGATCTCATTTACCATCCATGCTCAAAGCGGTGCTGTTGTATTCAAAACACATACTTGTCCTGACATAATTACATAGCAAAATTTTGGGTTGTGAAATCTTAAGGTGAAAAACAGATTACCAGTGAAATTTGAAAATCATATGGAATCACTAACTTTTTGTTTTTTATTTTTTTAATTTTTTTTTAGATGGAGTCTCACTCTGTAGCCCAGGTTAGAGTGCAGTGGTGTGATCTTGGCTCACTGTAACCTCTGCCTCCTGGGTTAAAGTGAGAATCACTAACTTTTTATATCAACTCAGAAGGTTTCCTTTTCTACATGCCAAACTAAACAAGTCTTATGACCCTTCCTATTGCTGAAACATAGATTCAAAGACAAAAACAAGAAACCAAACAAAAAAGAGAAACCTAGGTAGCTGCGGCAAACATTTTGCATGGGTATTCCATATACTGTAGGATTCAATGGCTTACTATCAACTATTTGGGCTGCTGAGGAATGAGAGGATATTTGAAAAGCAATATCTTCCTAAGTAGTCAATTATCAAATGCTTACTATTAAAACTAAGAAAATGTATAAAATGTAAGGCTCTGTAATAACTACCTGAAGCAAAAATGGACTTACAGATACACAAGGCAACAAACTATACTTCTACTAGAGTAGTTGAGGAAAATCAAGTGTAGCAGCAACAAAAACAGGCACCAATATCAGAAATGCCAATTTAAAAAATAATTTTTATAAATGAAGAGGTAAAAATGTATATACTTCTCCTTTCAAGAGTAAATTTAGCCTTCTCAGCAACTATTATTATTTTTCCTTCCTTTATAGCTTTCTGGGTTATAAAAGACCATGGACTGTCATGGCCTCTATGTGATTGTCACGATCAGATTCTGCAGTTCAGACTGAGCAAGTACAAGTCAACAATTCCTCATGAACAATGATTATTTGAATACTGTATCTTACACAAATACCAGTAAAAGTAGAATTGGTATAACAAACTGGTGGAAACTAAATTAGATAGAGAAATATGAAATTAGAATGAGAGTCTTGAAACCTGAAACCTGAGCAAGTACAAAAAAATTTGAGGTCTTTCTACAATTCCTAGTAATAGAAAGTCCTTTGGTTTCTTTCTTGTCATTTTAATTTAGAAAATATAACACTTGCAGTTATTAGTACTGACTCAGGAAAAACACTAAAATGATTTGAAACATAGCTTCTCTTAAAAGTTCTATAATTTTAGATGAATTATTCAAATTTTCTGATTTTTAATTTATTTAGCTTTAGTGTGAGAAATAATAGTGCTTAACTCATAAGGTTGTTATAAGGGTTAAATGAGGTTAAGTATGGCACATGCTGAGCATATATCTGGCATATAATAAATGCTCAATAAATGTTAGCTGATAGAGATGTTAATACTTCTGTGCACAACTTGCACTAGCTTCTCCTCATTCTGTCTGATCCTACATCCTCTCCCTCCTCATCCTCTTAGCTCTTGGAGTCGTGAATCTCTCCCGTAACTGTAATACGTTTTCAATCTTTTCTTCTGTCCTCGGTTTTCTCTGGTGACTCGGGCTCCCTTTGACATCTGTTTGTTTTGTGCCTTGTTCCACATTCAACCTCTCCTAGTTGCACACTGTTCCCAAATTGTCAACTACCCACATAGCTCCACTCTCTCCCTAGCAGGAATAGCCTATGTTTTCTCTTTCCCCACCTTGTGTGTGTATGGACATGGCCCTGATCCATGTCCATAGAACCTAGAACACAGATTATTTCATAGAAAGAACCACCATGAAGACAGAGGAGACTACTTATGGTGTAACAACTTAGTTAAAACAGAAAAAAAAAATATATTGAACTATGTTATAATAGCAACTGCAGCAATAAAATTTAAACCTGAAAATAGCAAATGTTAATTTGTCTCTTGCTTGAATTTCGTGGCCATCTTGGGATGGCAGAGGACTCTGCTTTATAGTATTCTAATCAAGGATCCCGGCTGATAAAACATTCATATTTGGAACTTTAATTGTTTCCATGTTTAGAGTAAAGGAACTACAGACTGGTGCTGTTCCTATTCAGCCAGCTGGACCCCTTCCTTACACCTTTTACAAAAATCAACTCAAGATAGATCAAAGACTTAAATGTAAGTCCTAGGACCATAAAAATCCTAGAAGAAAACTGGGCAATACCATTCAGGACATAGGCATGGGCAAAGACTTCATGTTTAAAACACCAAAAGCAATGGCAACAAAAGCCAAAATTGACAAATAGGATCCAATTAAACTAAAGAGCTTCTACACAGCACAAGATACTATCATCAGAGAGAACAGGCAATCTACAGAATGTACAGAATGGGAGAAAAATTTTACAATCTATCCATCTGACAAAGGGCTAATATCTAGAATCTACAAAGAACTTAACAAATTTACAAGAAAAAAACAACCCCATAAAAAAGTGGTCAAAGGATATGAACAGACACTTCTCAAAAGAAGACATTTATGCAGCCAACAAACATGAAAAAATGCTCATCCTCACTGGTGATTAGAGAAATGCAAATCAAAAACCACAATGAGATACCATGTCGTGCCAGTTAGAGTGGCGATCATTAAAAAGTCAGGAAACAACAGATGCTGGAGAGGTTGTGGAAAAATAGGAGTGCTTTTACACTGTTGGTGGGAGTGTAAATTGGTTTAACCATTGTGGAAGACAGTGTGGCAGTTCCTCAGGGATCTATAATTGGAAAGACCATTTGACCCAGCAATCCCATTACTGGGCATATACCCAAAGGATAATAAACCACTCTACTATATCGACACATGCACATGTATGTTTATTGTGGCACTATTCACTATAGCAAAGACTTGGAACCAACCCAAATGTCCATCAATGATAGACTAGATTAAGAAAATGTGGCACATACATACCATGGAATACTATGCAGCCATAAAAAAGGATGAGTTCATGTCCTTTGCAGAGACATGGATGAAGCTGGAAACCATCATTTTCAACAAACTATCACAAGATCATAAAACCAAACACCGCATGGTCTCATTCATAAGTGAGAGTTGAACAATGAGAACATATGGACTCAGGGAGGGGAACATCACTCACTGGGCCCATCGGGAGGTGTGGGGCCAGTGGAGGGATAACATTAGGAGAAATACCTAATGTAGCTGACAGGTTAATGGGTGCAGCAAACCACCAGGGTACATGTATACCTATGTAACAAAACTGCACATTCTGCACATGTAATCCAGAACTTAAAAGTGTATATACACACACACACATATATACAAACATATATATATACACACACACACATATATATCTCAGAGTAAAGGAGCATTCCTCACATACAAATAACACAAGACACTCCATCTTACATTTTATTAGTGAGAGCAAGTCGTAAGTCTGTGCCTAACTCCAAGGAATCTCAGAAGTTCTCTCCTACTATTTTCTCTAGAATAATAGTAAACAGCACTAATGACTACAAAATTACTAACCAACATAATATACTATGACTCCTGAGAGCATAAAATGTATTTTATGAATCTTTACATTCACTTCCTCAAACAAAAACTTTGCCATATTTGCTATACAATAAATGCTTTGGTAATGACTAGATAAATGATCTCATATACTGGATCATAAAAATGAATCCAAAGTTTTATTATGCTAACAGATGCAATATATAATGTTAATATCATTAACAGTTTTAGAAGAGCTTATTTACCCAGAATGTTTATGTACACATTCATTTTGCTTTGTAAATTAAAACAAATTAAAATTCTTCAAGTCTAACCCTGAGATTATTAATGTTTTTCTTCTGAATTATTGTACCATACAGTGTAATATAAAGCACTCTTGGGACTTTGCCAGAGTTTGCCATTGAGATCTTCCTCCAAAATTACTCTAGCTTTAAATTGCTTAACTTGCTATTGGAGAACATTCATATCCAAAGCTGTTAATCATAAGCACTATAGTAATATGAAGGCATTTAATGTTTTTTCCCTCTGTGGGAGATTAGGTGTCATGTTATCATACCATAATCATTACTTTGAGTGCACATTTTAATTCCCTTCTCTCCACCAATACACAACTCCTTCTAGGCTTGTAACATAACCTCTGTGTGCCTATTTCCATTTCTGGGGGAAGTTATTGTTATTGAATTTCTACTATGGCTTAATTTAGTGGTTTTAGACTCATACTTGACCTGATAGAATGAGTCATGAATGAACAGAAACATGGTGAAAGTGTCATATGTGAATGTTGCAAATAATTAAGACTCAGTATTAATGAAGGGGAATTACTGTGCTATGCTATGAAAAGAAGCTTCGTGATTTAGAAATCCTGAGTATTGCTAAGTTATTATAAGAAAATAAGAACTGCAATGACAGAGAAAAACCAAAATACTTTTTTAAAAATTGTGTTACTAAAACATTTTATAGAAAATAAAAAATAAACACTTTTTAAATGCAAACTTTCTATGATCATCTCCATGTTCTAACCCTTTATTTTGATGATTTATTAGTTAAACATGATATACCTGTCACTTAAACAAAATTTCATTCTCCCTTCTGAGTAATTAGGTTACAAACAAAGCAAAGAAAGCCAGCTAAACCATGAAAAAGTCTTACTATTCTGTCTCTTCACAACACTCTTTTTAAGCATTTGGAGGTAAGAAAAAGCTTTGCACAAGAAAAACTGGAAAATAAAATGTTTACTTTTTCCCTATTGCTTCCTCTTCTTCATTTATCTAATACTGGGTTCCTTCTTTTTCATTACTCTATAAAGTCCTGCATTCTGCTCCTCTGCTACCAAAAAAAAAAAGTCACTTTTCCCATTAACATTTCCTCTTTTTTTCCTTTCTGTAGATTCTACTTCCCAAATTTGTCCAAAAGTTTAAAAGTTGTTTGATGGCTGTTTTCAGTTGTTACACTTTCCATACATGAATTTTACTAGGAAAATTTGCCATGTTAGTCTAAATATAAAAGAGGATAAAGACATGTTCAATTGTGAATTTTTGTAATTCCCTGATTTCTAAGGATGAGGCTTCCAAATTGCAGGGTAAAACCTGGAAACTTTCACAATTATGAAGAATCTGGGAAGCAGAGAAAAGGAAACACTGAACAAGGCAGAAGCTACCTGGGTCTGTATAATAAAGAGCTAAGCCAGAGAGAAACGAGGTAAGACACAAGGAATTATGGAGAAGCTTATACCAGAGCAGTTGCTGTGAAATATTGAGAGAGAGAGAAAGAGAGAAGCAGAAAAGAGAGAGAGAAAAAGGAGAGAAGGTATCAGAAATCAAAGAGGGGACATCACTACAGATCCTTAAGGCATTAAAATATAATAATGAAACAAATGTGAACAACTATGGCAACAATTTTTCCATGGCATTTCTGTGGATACATATCTAAATATGTTTATACATACGTAGCTGTACTATATTTTTAGCTGTCCTAGAAAGCTACAAATATTTCTTCTTAATGGTTGTACCTTTTTATGCTTGTATCAGCTGCATGTGAAAGGTTTATTTGCCACACTTCATTACCAAAACTTAGTGTTGTTAATCTGTCTAATTTTACCCTTTCTGATGAATGTGTACAGATATAGCATGGTGACTTTAATTTGTGTTTCTCTTATATTATTAACTTTGAGAGCCGCTTCATACATTTATTGGTAATTTGGATATCCTCTTCTGGCCTCTTGCTCATTGTCTGTTAGAGCGACGACTGTCTTTACCTTCTTGATTTGTAGAAGGTTTTTTTTTTTTTTTTTAATGGTCATGCTACAAGTCCTTTGCTAATTATATTCAGTATTTTAAATATTTGCTAACTCTGTAAATTGCCTTTATATTCTCCAAATTGTGTCTTTTGATGAAAAGAAGTTTCTAATTTTAGTATACTTTTATCAATGATTTTATTTATAGTTACTATTTTTTATATCCTGTTTAGGAAAGTTATGCCTATCTTAAAATCATGAAAGTGGTACAGTTCTTTTTTTTACAGCTAAAAAACATATTGAATTGATTTTTGTTTATCATTATGAGAACGGGGCTGATGTTAATATTTTGTTTCATCTTGACAATATTATTCCTTTTTTACTGCTCTGCAGGGCCACCATCATGACAAATTGTGTCCACATACATGGAAAATTGTTTCTGGACTCTCTAATCTGTGCCACTGGTCTATGTTTCTATCCTCACACAATTGTCATAGCACTTTTTAAAACCGTATGTTTATAATGAAGCTTTGTGTTGGGTAGTTTAAGTGCTATAACTTTTTTCTCTTCAAAACTCTGTTGATTATTATTTCTATATTTTTATATAAATTTAAGAATTAACATTTCAGTTTCTTCGAAAAAAAAACTAGGGATTTTTCTTGGAACTGCATTTAGCATATAAATTGTATTTGGGGAAAGCAAATCTTTTTGATGATACTAAACCTTCAAACCCAAAAATGTTACATATTTTCCCTATTTATTTAGATTTCTCTAATTTCAAATAATTAATCATAATAGTGGCCTAACATCTCTTTTGGTAAAGTCATTCCAGATATTTAATAAGGAATTAGTACAACTTGCTAGAAGACCAAAATTGTTGCTGAGGCATAAAGTATGAATAAGAGCCAGCTTGACAATAGACGGCATTGGAGGGGTGATCTGTGGTAGATATTCAAGCAGCTGATAGGGCTTGAAAACAAGAGAGACTGCGGAAAATTGGGACACACAATGCAAAGTTTCATTGTAAACGAATGGTTTTAAAAAGTGCTATGATAATTGTGCAAAGATAGAAACATAGAACAGTGACACAGACTAGAGAATTCAGAAACAATCTTATACATATGTGGACACAATTTGTCATGATAGTGGCCCCGCAGTGCAGTCAAAAAATAATTGGGAAACTGGGAGGGCTTTAGTATGACCAAAAAAGTAGCTTAATATGATCGATTATACTAATATGTATTATTTAGATACAACTATTTGGATATTTACTATTATTGCTTGACATGAAAAGCATTTACTAGAAAACATAATAACAATCCTTATCTCACGCCTGTAATCCCAACACTTTGGGAGGCCGAGATGGGTGGATCATGAGGTCAGGAGATCGAAACCATCCTGGCTAACATGGTGAAACGCCGTCTCTACTAAAAATACAAAAAAATTAGCCGGGCGTGGTGGTGAGCACCTGTAGTCCCAGCTACTCCAGAGGATGAGGCAGGAGAATGATGTGAACCCGGGAGGCGGAGCTTGCAGTGAGCTGAGATCACGCCACTGCACTCCAGCCTGGGCAACAGAGCAAGATGCCACCTCAAAAAATAAATAAATAAATAAATAAAAGTAAAAATAAAAATAAAAAACAGAAAACAACAATCCTTATTTTTCTCAACGTAACAAGTTATTCAGTGAGAAACTGTTGTTGCTAAGTGATGTATTTAGGCAATTTCTTCCCATAAAACTCCTGAATGTACCATCGTATTACTGTTTTAAGTTAAATAGTAAATTCATGAGCCCTATATACTTAATGTATTTCCCCACTTTCTCTTACTAAGAGACAGACAGTGCGACTTTTGGTCTCATGATAAGAGACTCCCTAACTTAACACCATATAATGTGTAAATACCATATGATACAGCATTTGCAAATAAATTTTAAAATATATAGAACACATTAAGATATTTCAACTTAACTGATTTATTGTATTAAATGTAATAGTGAGAAAAATGTTAAACCCTTGCTCTGAAGCCGATGTGCCTTATGTTACACAACTGCTCATTTCTTCATTATTTTGAAAAACAGGCAATAATACATATCTGTGAAATAAGAGCAACTGATAAGCAAATGAATGTAGGGGCAGGGGGACAAGCACAAAGTTCCAAAGGAATAAACGTTTTGGAAATGTAGTGTAAAATCCTTGCCTTTGTCTTCAGTGTGAACACAAAGTTGCAGGAATCAAAATCACATAAATGAATAGGAGGCATGAAAAATGTTGGTGATAAAAGATACCAACATGGGGAAGGCAAGTTTGAGGTATTTTAGATTGGAAATATTTTAGAAGAAAGACTATAAAAGAGGCAAATAATTTGCCATACATATTGAGAATGAAACTTAAAATGTCTTAGTAGAATGATATTTATGGAATATGGACTGCTGCTGAAACAAAGTCCACTTACCATTATTTTTTAATCAGCATTTGATATTGTTCTATCACATATATATATGTTCTATATATATAGATATTATATATATAATATATAATATATATTATATATAGATATAATGTAGATATAGATATAATATAGATATAATATAGATATAATGGTTCTATCACAGCGTGATAGTAGCTTGAATTCATACAAGTCAACATTCATTGAAAGCTATTATGGTTGTTTAAGATTTTGTGAATTGCTGGAGCAGCTGACATTCTGTTTTCATCAAACGCTCGAAGCAGGTGGCAGTATGGTTTGATAAAATTACATAAACTTGGGGTAAACAGACCAGGGTTCCAACACCAGCTCCGATTCATATTACTTGTTTGGCCTCAGGCAAACTACATGGATTCTCCCAGTTTTCTTGTGAAATGAGAAAGTTCCTTTTAAACCTGTGAATGTATAATTTTTAAAACCTGATTGCAAATTTTATCTGTTTGTTCATGTAATGCAAGTACAGTTAGCAGGCTAAGAAATTAGTTATAATCTAGAGCTACTCTCTTTACAAACATGTAGAGGCCCTTTTCTGTGGAGGGGATTTCAGAGGACAGAACTATGAGAAAACCACACATTTGGAGTAGCAAGCTGCCTTGCTGAGAATGATTTAACTGTCACTTGTGCTACCTGATAAGATTTAGTTGAAGACTAACGTAGCCCTTCTAATTTCAAAATCCTCTCTCATTGTCAAAAGTTAGTGTTTGCAGCATTTCATCAGTTAAGCCCAGCTCTCTTATAATTAGCAAGGCTGCAGATGGATGCCCATGCAGGACACCTTCGTCTGCTTATTCCAGCCTAGCACGCTGGGTATACACAAAGTCTGCTGGAGTCTGAGGTCCTTCCCAGGAAGTTAAGTGGAGCCATCTTCATTCTGCTAGCCTATCTTTCACAACAGGCACACACTGATTAAATGTTATTTCCATTTTATTTTTACTCCTTCTCACCTTGCTGGATCTATTTTACAGTTAAATCAACTTCACTGCTTTAGAAATTTTTATTTAAAACTAATCACACAAATAAATTCTTCCAGGGTCACTTTTTAAATTTTTAGCCTACTCTGAGATGTGACATATAATATTTTTAATACCAGTTATTTTATGTACATAATATTCCAACTCTAGGTTTTTTATAATCAGAAAAGATTTAGCAATATTCAGATTTCAGTTTATAATTCTAGTGTTTCTTGACCATTTTCTACCATTCTCAAAACAGTATATAGACAGTCAGCAATTTAATTAAAAATCCTATTTAGGAGAAACATTGAAAGTAGAAAGATCATCAGAATATAAGCCATTGAGGGATTAATATAAATGTAAATAAATCTTAAATAGAAAAAAGAAAGCCATGCAAAGAAATTTCACATTCTCAGTAGAGCTGAGATCAGCTGATTAGCTGATCTTGACAGCTTATCTCATGAGTACTGTCAGGATTTTTCACAAGGTACTTGAAATTGTTTTCATTTCTACATAAAAGATACAAATCAATTATCTTTATGCATCTGGATTTATAAAACACACTACTGGAATTATTGAAATTATTAGTCTCAGAAAAAAATTCATAATCAAATGTGCTTCAAACTATCATTTGTTGAAGATTAGCCATCTTTGAGATAGCTTTCAATAAATTTTTGAAAATGCCTGTAGGTGTCACAGAGAGCAGTTAAGGAAAAGGAGAAAGGAAAACAGGTTACATGTGCAATTTCACATTACCCAGCCATAACTTTTTTTTTTTTTTTTTTTTTTTTTTTTTACTTATGAAAGAATGAATGAATGAATGAC
>NW_012105109.1:178655-179287 GCF_000951045.1 Mandrillus leucophaeus | reverse complement strand
TTGGATTCCTAGGTATTTTATTCTCTTTGAAGCTATTTTGAATGAGAGTTCATTCATGATTTGGCTCTCTGTTTGTGTGTTATTGGTGTGTAAGAATGCTTGTGATTTTAGCACATAGATTTTGTATCCTGAGACTTTGCCAAAGTTGCTTATTAGCTTAAGGAAATCCTTCAAAAAATCAGTGAATCCAGGAGCTAGTTTTTTGAAAAGATCAACAAAATTAATAGACTGCTAGCAAGACTAATAAAGAAGAAAAGAGAAATAATCAAATAGATGCAATAAAAAATGATAAAGGGGATATCACCACCAATCCAACAGAAATACCAACTACCATCAGAGAATCTTATAAAAACCTCTATGCAAATAACCTAGAAAACCTAGAAGAAATGGATAAATTCCTGGACACATACACTCTCCCAAGACTAAACCAGGAAGAAGTTGAATCCCTGAATAGACCAATAACCAGGCTCTGATATTGAGGTAATAATTAATAGCCTACCAACCAAAGAAGGTCCAGGACCAGATGGATTCACAGCTGAATTCTACCCGAGGTACAAGGAGGAGCTGATACCATTCCTTCTGAAAGTATTCCAATCAATAGAAAAAGAGGGAATCCTCCCTAACTCATTTTA
>NW_012105109.1:178153-178605 GCF_000951045.1 Mandrillus leucophaeus | reverse complement strand
AGGTATATCTCCTAATGCTATCCCTCCCCCTGCCCCCTCCCCAGGGGCAGGGGGACAAGCACAAAGTTCCAAAGGAATAAACGTTTTGGAAATGTAGTGTAAAATCCTTGCCTTTGTCTTCAGTGTGAACACAAAGTTGCAGGAATCAAAATCACATAAATGAATAGGAGGCATGAAAAATGTTGGTGATAAAAGATACCAACATGGGGAAGGCAAGTTTGAGGTATTTTAGATTGGAAATATTTTAGAAGAAAGACTATAAAAGAGGCAAATAATTTGCCATACATATTGAGAATGAAACTTAAAATGTCTTAGTAGAATGATATTTATGGAATATGGACTGCTGCTGAAACAAAGTCCACTTACCATTATTTTTTAATCAGCATTTGATATTGTTCTATCACATATATATATGTTCTATATATATAGATATTATATATATAATATATAAA
>NW_012105109.1:175355-177547 GCF_000951045.1 Mandrillus leucophaeus | reverse complement strand
GGTGAATATGATTGCTAACTCTTTGAGAAACCTGGGCAAAAAGAGCGAAATTCCATCTCAAAAAAAAAAAAAACAAAAAAAAAAAAAAAAAAAAAAAAAGAAATACGTCCTTGCTGAGGATGCATATTTTTGTGGTTGTTCTCTATAAAGGAGAAATCTAAGATTCTATTAACTATACATGAATACCTTCCTACACAACCTTGTCCATTTCTTTCTTACCTTTTAAATTCTCAGGGCAATGACAAACTCAGTGCGGGCTTTGGCAGTGGTCCACATAGCTCTTTCATTTTAGCATAGTTATTTGACTTTCTACTTATGAAAATAAGAAAAGACTAACATTCGTAACTAAAAGCATTAATTACAGTATTTTTATGAGACAATAATTATACTAGATGATAAATAGTGGCCATGACATATATCACATATCAAAAAATGTTATTGCATTCTATTTTTAAAGACTTTTTAATACTTTGAGAAAATGGTCATTAAATCTTAAATAAGACAATGGTGTACAATAATATGAACCTATTATCATAATACTATATACATGTGTAATATATTTTTTGTGAAACAGAGTATATATTAGATAAATTAAAATAAAATTATTAATTATAGCTATACTTTGATTTTATGAGTAATATGGGATTTTTAAATTGTATTTTCTAAGATTTCTACAATTTTATATATTAATTTTACAACTGCAAAGAAAAGAAAGCAATAAGCATCTCTGAGGCACTGGATAAGCCAGGTTTTTCAAGTCTCTACCCAGTATGTTGAGATTTTATCTATGTCAGCTTCTGGAGAAATTTTTAAAAATACAGATTCTAGAGCTCCTAGCACAGACTCATTTTAGCAATGATTACTGGCAACCGGTATTTAAGTAAAAACGTCCTGGAGATTCTGGGGTTAGCCAGATATAGGAAAGACAAGTCTAAGTAGCAAAGGCAGATGCTTAATGACCAAATCATTGAGAAGCATTGCCGGCAGGTGCCTGAGATAAGGTCTATTAGAAATGCCTAGATTTCCTTGGTTGTTCAGGGTCTTTTATGGTTCTATACAAATTTTAAAATAGTGTTTTCTAGTTCTGTGAAAAATTTCATTGGTAGTTTGATAATAACAGCATTGAACTTGTAGATTGCTTTGGGCAGTAAACCATTTTAATGAAATTGATTCATCCTATCCATAAGCATTGGATGTTTTTCCATTTGTTTGTGTCCTTTCTGACTTCTTTGAATGGTGTTTTTAAATTTTCATCGTAGAGATCTTTCTCCTCCCTGGTTAGCTGTGTTCCTATATATTTTATTATTTTTGTGGCAATTGTGAATATGATTGCTTTCCTGATTAGGCTCTTGGTTTGGCTGTTGGTGGTGTATAGGAATGCTAGTGATTTTTTTACATTGATTGTGTATCCTGAAACTTTGCTGAAGTTGCTTATCAGCTGAAGGAGATTTTGGGCCAAGACTATGGGGTTTTCTAGATATAGAATCATGTTATCTGCAAATAGGGATAGTTTGACTTCCTCTATTCCTATTTTGATGCCCTTTATTTCTTTTTCTTGCTTGATTGCTCTGGCTAGCACTTCCTAGATTATGTTGAATAGGAGTGGTGAGAGAGGGCCTCTTGTTTTGTGCCGGTTTTCAAGGGGAATCCTTCCAACTTTTGCCCATTCAGTATGAGGTTGGCTGTGGGTTTGTCATAGATGGCTCTTATTATTTTGAGGTATGTTCCTTCAATACCTAGTTTATTGAGAGTTAGTAACATTAATAGGCTGTTATCTTTAGCAAACTAATGGAGGAATAGAAAACCAAATACTTACAAATCGGAGCTAAATGATGAGAACTCATGGTCACAAAGAAGGGAACAACAGACACTGGCATCTACTTAAAAGTGGAGGGTAGGAGGAGGGAGAAGAACAGGAAACAAAATTATTAGGTACTGAACGATGCACCTGGGTGATGAAATAGTTTGTACAACAAATGCCAGGACATGAATTCACTTATGTATAAACCTTCACATGGACCACCTAAAATAAAAGTGTTTTTTTTTTGTTTTGTTTTGTTTTAATATTTTAAGTTCTAGGGTATATGTGCACAACGTGCAGGTTTGTTACATAGGTACACATGTGCCATGTTGGTGTGCTGCACCCATTAACTCGTCATTTACATTAGGTATATCTCCTAATGCTATCCCTC
>NW_012105109.1:157085-172815 GCF_000951045.1 Mandrillus leucophaeus | reverse complement strand
GCACAAGACAGGGATGCCCTCTCTTACCACTCATATTCAACATTGTGTTGGAAGTTCTGCCCAAGACAATCAGGCAAGAGAAAGAAATAAAGGGTATTCAATTAGGAAAAGAGGAAGTCAAATTGTCCTTGTTTGCAGATGACATGATTGTATATTTAGAAAACCCCATCGTCTCAACCCAAAATCTCCTTAAGCTGATAAGAAACTTCAGCAAAGTCTCAGGATACAAAATTTTAAATGATACCAATTTCCCTTTCTCCTAAACAATGTATCTTTTTACATGTAATGTATTAAGAAGTGCTGTCATGCTCTCCCCTTGTCTATGCAAATAATCAGAAACTATTTACAGATCTTTTGTTCCAGGAAGATGACAGATCAAAGTTTAAATCTTAAACATTTGAGTAGCAGCAAACTACTGTTTTCATTAGGCTAAATGGGAATTTTCAAAGTACAATCACATAAACAGGAATTTAAAATTTCTATTAAATTACAAAAATATTAGGTCATATAGCAATAATAGGAAGAAGAATGCTAATATTAAATACATGTGTACAAAATATTAAATATATGTTTACAAAAATTTCTATTAAGAAAGGTTCACTTATATATCCTTTTATTAATTTATCCCTGAATATTGATTGAATATTTATGTATTCTATGTGTAGTGACCTACACAGGTTAATCATGATAAATAAAGCAGGCAATATCTTTATGCTCATGGAAATTATAGTGCAGCAGAAATAACAGATTCTTTAAAATATCACAAGTAAATAATGATAAAATATAATGAGTGCCAGGAAGGAAAAGCACTACTTATTAGAAATTTCAAGAGGAAGATCAAATTTAGGTTGAAAGTAAACAAAGTTTCCTAAATAAATTAGTAGGAATTACTTTTTAAAATATCAGGAGTGTATGTGTGCATGTGTGTATTTCAGGCAAGAGAACAAATACTCATTTAAGCCAGAAATTATTGTATTGCCTGAAAACCCAGACGTGAGTCTGACCATCTGGAAAAACTAAAATAATAAACAAAACAAAACAGAATAGTGAAGTTAGACCATCGCAAGAGACAAGAGGGACACAATAATAATGGTGTAGGCAGTTACCATACTGTGGCAAAATCTCATGGAATTTTAAATATATTTTCTCAATGTGCTAAGAAGCCATTGAAGATTTTTATGTAAGGATGATTTGACAGAACTCGCTAAACAATAATCAAATAATTTAGTGACTCATTCAAATCAATAGCAATCTAAAAACTATACTACTACCTCAAAAACACTTCTTTCTATGGCGGGTCACCAACCCTAACCCAGAGAACAACCATGACATCTGTTTCTACCAGAAAGCTTTCTGGGTTTAACTTATCAACTACACCTGTAAACTGCATACTGATCTCTAGCCCAGGGGAGATTTCTGCAGAAAAGCAGGCTGCTAACAAACATCTACAAATTCAGCTTTCTCAAAAAGCCTTTTTAGTATAACTATTAGTCACAAAAGTCTGCTTGGTTGTCATTTCTTCTCCTATCTGTTTTAGAAGACCCTGAAATCAACCCTCTCAGAAAATACTGAGAACACTCAATGGTATCAGAAAAATTTTGAATGTCTTTGAGAACAGGTAGATGACACAGTCTCTACAACTAGTTCTTCCAGTGAATGTTGTCTGTGGAAAAACTATCTTATTATTTAAACTTTTGCAAAATAAATGCCATACACAGGTGTCCCCATCTCACTCTTAGTCCATAGTAAAACAACTGTAAAACATGGTTTGCATGTGTTTGCTGCTGAGTGGTATGTCCACCTGCTTCAGCACCAGTAGCATCTGCAGACCCAACAGGCTCCCATCATTTTGTACTTTTGTCATTTTTAGTACCATCTGGCAGCATTTTTGCTGAAACACTTTTCTTGAAAACTTGGGCAGAGGGGTGGTCTTCACTGGGTTTTGATGGTGTTCATGTCATTATACAAAGGCCACATCCACATTTATTTTTCATGATAATCCTTTCTCGATATTTGGGTTATTTTGAGATGGCTGAAGTGCCTCCAAATTCCTAGAGGCCTTACAGTTTGATTGACAGGATTTGTGAAGCACACACTTCACCTCTTGAAAGGGTCCTCTGTGACTGAATACTGTGACATTTTGATCTTTCTCAGGTTTGAGACAAAGGTTGTATAGGTACACCCATTTTTCTATGCCACATTTGTGGAAACAATTTCTTAATTTTAACAGCCTTTGCCATAAGGAGAGGCCAAGAATTTTTGAAACCATCAGTCCTTAGGTCCTTTTGATTTAATAGTTCTTCCCTTAATTAACCTCTCTTCTTTCTCATTTTATTATAAGCAGCAAGAAGCAATCAGGATGGCACTTGCAACGTTTTGCTGAGGAATTTCTTTAGCTGTATAACAAGTTCAGCACTTACAAGTTCTGCTTTTCACATAACTTCAGGGGACAATTTTGCTAAGCTTTCTGCTACTGTTTAACAAGGATGTCCTTTTCTCTAGTTTTCAAAATATGTTCATCCATAACTTCAGAGTACTCATCGGCAGTATCCTCCAGGTCCAAATTTTCACCAGCCACTTGTTCAAGGTAATATGGGCTTTCTCTATCATTCTACTCAAAATTAAGTATTTGTTTAAAAAGCACCCATATCCAAGCATCAAAATATATTTTAATTTTATATTGCTGCATAATAAATACCACAAAATTAACAGCTTAAAAATACATCTATTATCTCACAGTTTCTCGGGGTTTTGAGTCAGAGCACAACTTAACTGGGTCTTCTGCTTCAGGCTTTCACAAGTCTGCAATCAAAGTGCCAGCAGGGACTACAGTTTCATGTGAGACAGCTGGTTATTTATTAAACTCACACAGTTGTTTGTGATCCTCACAGTTGTAAGACTGAGGCCCTTAGATCTGAGAGTTAAGTCACAGTTCTTTGTTGTGGTTGCCTCCCATAATATGGTGGTTTTCTTCATCAAGCCAATAAAGAGAGCAAGTCTGCTATAAGGATGGAGAATTATAAAATGTCATGTAGTCACGAAAGTCTTGTACCATTACTTTTTCCATACTTTTTTAGTTAGGAACATGTCCCGAGTTCCTTCCACACTGAAAAGGAAGGGGTTATAAAAGGAAAGGAAAACCAGGTGGTGGAGATCATAAGGACCACCTTAAACTGGTCCACCACACAGCTGTAGCATGTAAGTGTTAATAGATCTTTTTTAAAAAATACAAGAAAAACAAGAGAATAAAACACTCAAGTACTTGTAAGCATAGTTATGAAAAGGTCTCATTTTGTCTGATTCAAAAACACATACTGATATGCTTTGGCTGTGTCCCCACCCAAATCCCATCTTGAATTGTAACTCCCACATTTTCCATGTGTCATGGGAAGGACCCAGTAGGGGGGTAATTGAATCATGGGAGCAGGTCTTTCTCATGCTGTTCTCATGATAGTGAATATGTGTCAGAAGATCTGATGGTTTTATACAGAGGAGTTACCCTGAACGGGCTCTTTTTTTGCCTGCTGCAATCCATGTAAGACGTGACTTATTCCTCACCTTCCACCATGATTGTGAGGCCTTCCCAGCCACGTGGAACTGTAACTTTATTAAACTTCTTTCTTCTGTAAATTGCCCAGTCTTGGGGATATCTTTATCAGCAGTGTGAGAACAGACTAATACAGTAAATTTGTACCAGTAGAGTGGAGTGCTGCTGAAAAAAATACTCAAAAATGTGGAGGCAACTTTGGAGCTGGGTAACAGGCAGAGTTTGAAACAGTGTGGAGGGCTCAGAAGAAGACAGGAAAATGTGAGAGAGTTTGTAACTTCCTAGAGGCTTGTTGAATCACTTTGCCCAAAATGTTGAATAATGATATGGAAAATAAAGTCCAGGCTGAGATTATCTCAGACAGAAATCAGGAACTTGTTGCGAACTGGAGCAAAGGTGACTCTGATATGTTTTAGCAAAGAGACTGGCAGCATTTTGCTCCTGCCCTAGAGCTATGCAGAACTTTGAACTTGAGAGAGATGATTTAGGGTATCTGGCAGAAGAAATTTCTAAGCAGCAAAGCATTCAAGAACTGACTTGGGTGCTGTTAAAGGCGTTCAGTTTTAAAAGGGAAACAGAGCATAGAAGTTCGAAAAATTTGCAGCCTGACAATGGGATAGGAAAGAAAATCTCATTTTCTGAGGATAAATTCAAACCAGCTGAAGATATTTGCATAGGAAACAAGGAGTCAAATGTTAATCACCAAGATAATGGGGAAAATGTCACCAGAGCACCAGAGCATGTGAGAGACCTTTGTTTCAGCCCCTCATCACAGGCCCGGAGACTTAGGAGGAGAACATGGTTTTGTGGACAGGGCCCACAATTCCTCTGCTGTGGGCAGTCTAGAGACTTGGTGTCCTGCATCCCAGCTGCTCCAGCAGTGACTAAAAGGGGCCAAGGTACAGCTCAGGCCATGGATTAAAAGGGTGCAAGCCTCAAGTCTTAGCAGCTTCCATATGGTGTTGAGCCTGCTGGTGCACAGAAGTCAAGAATTGGGGTTTGGAAACTTCCACCTAGGATTCAGAAGATGTATGGAAACACCTGGATGTCTAGGCAAAATTTACTGCAGGGGAAGGGCACTCATGGAGAACCTCTGCTAGGGCAGTGTTAAAGGGAAATGTGGGGTGGCAGCTCCCACACAGAGCCCCCACTGGGGCACTGTCTAGTGGAGCTGTGAGAAGAGGGCCAGCATCCTCTAGACCCCAGAATAGTAGATCCGTCAACAGCTTGCACCATGCCCCTGGAAAAACCACAGACACTTAACACCAATGCATGAAAGCAGCCAAGTGGGAGGCTATACCCTGCAAAGCCACAGAGACAGACCTGCCCAAAACGATAGGAACCCACCTTTTGCATCGGTGTGACCCCAATGCCAGACAGGGAGTCAAAGGAGATCATTTTGGAACATTAAGATTTGACTGCCCTTTTGGCTTTTGGACTTGCATGGGGTCCGTAACCCCTTTGTTTTGATCAGTTTCTTCCATTTGGAATGACTGTATTTAGCCAATACCTGTACCCTCATTGTATCTAGGAAGTAACTAGCTTGCTTTAGATTTTACAGGCTCATGGGCAGTGTGATGGTTAATACTGAGTGTCACCTTGATTGGATTGAAGGATGAAAAGTATTGATTCTGGGTGTGTCTGTGAGGGTGTTGCCAAAAGAGATTAACATTTGAGTCAGTGGGCTGGGAAAGGCAGACCCACCCTTAATTTGGGTGCGCACACTCTAGTCAGCTGCCAGCGTGAAAGGAATAAAAGCAGGCAGAAGAAAGTGAAGAGATCAGACTGACTTTCCCTCCCAGCCTACATCTTTCACCCGTGCTGGATGCTTCCTACCCTTGAACATTGGACTCCAAGTTCTTCAGCTTTGGGACTCAGCCTGGCTTCCTTCCTCCTCACCTTGCAGATGGCCTATTGTGGGACCTTGTGATAATATAAGTTAACACTCCTTAATGAATTCCCCTTTATTAACGGGATAGATATATATCTATCCTTTTAGTTCTGTCCTTCTAGAGAACCCTAATACAGGTGGAAGAGACTTGCCTTGTCTTAGATGAGACATTCGACTGTGGACTTTTGAGTTAAGGCTGAAATGAGTTAAGACTTTGAAGGACTGTTGGGAAGGCATGATTGGTTTTGATATGTGAGGACATGAGATTTGGGAGAGGCCAGGGGCAGAATCATATGGTTTGGCTGTTTCCTCACTCTAATCTCACCTTGAATTGTAACTCCCACAGTTTTCACATGTGGTGGGAGGGACCCAGTGGGATGTAATTGTATCACAAGGGCGAGTCTTTCTTGTGCTGTTCTCATGATGGTGAATAAGTCTCACAAGATCTGATGGTTTTATACAATGACATTCACCTCCACAAGCTCTCTTTTTGCCTGCTGCCATCCATGTAAGATGTGACTTGTTCCTCCTTCCCTTCTGCCATTATTATGAGGCCTCCCCAGCCACGTGGAGTTATATGTCCATTAAACTTCTTTCTTTTGTAAATTGCCCAGTGTTGGGTATGTATCAGCAGCATGAGAACAGACTAATATACATATGTTTAAATTACTGCACTTAATCTCATGAATAGTTTGACTACCTTGAATACCAAGATTTAACAATGTAAAGTGACAAAAATAATACTTTTATGAAGCTACTCTGAGTATTAAATGAGATCAATTCTATGCCTGGTCAGAAAAGAACTCATTAAATGCTAATAATTATGATGATTATCATAATTTAAAAATGTTCTCAAATTCTATATCAAGACTTAACAAAGTCTTGGTACAGGCATGACTTTCCTATATTATATCTAAGATCAACCTTGAGTTCATTATTACTCTATGGTCTTCTTTCATAGGAGATCCTGGCTTCCTTTCACTATTATGAGAGGATGAAGTGGAGACTTACTTTTTCATTCTTCACTCCCAGAGTTCCAAGGAAAGGGACCCTCACTAAGAATGTGAGCAAGATGTGGTAGAAGAGTGTGGCCTGATAACAATTTACAGAATACTCCTTCCATGATTATATCCCCCTATTCTATTTGTTCTAAACACTTTAGATGCTAAACTACCTTGAGAATCAAGTACAAGAAAGGCCACAGATAAAATAGTCTGTCTTCCAAAGCTTTCAATATACATTTTAGTTTCTAATAGAGTCTGAATTAAGATTAGCAATAAACTCTCAGCTGTAAGCTATTATATAGGTGGAAAATAGTGTTTACTTTAAATCCAAAGTCCTTACGGATTAAGAGATATCCATCAGAGTTCATTTTATAGTAATTTAGTCAAATGTTGAAATTAGTCTAAATTAATTAATTTTATTAAAAATCATTTAACAATAAGCCTTCAATATCTACTATATGAAAAGTATTTGTTGATTCTAAGAGGATAAATAGACCTGAATCATCTGTCCTGGCTTTAAGAAGTCGAAGTTCAAATAGGTAGGAAATTGAATGCATGTAAATAACTTTAATATAAAATAGATGAGATTAATACCATAAAATATTATAGTTAAAATGCTACTGGAGTTCAGGGAGGAAGGTGAGGCTCCTACTGGGCAGGGCATTTCACTAAAAAGATGGTCTTTAAGCTGTGCAATGAAGAATAGGTAAATACATTATAGCATATAACAATAAAGAATAAAATTGCAGATAGAGTGGACTTACAAACCAATTCTGAGTGGGAGAAGGACAGATTGTATACAGAGACTAGCATGTAGTTCAATTTGACTATAATTTAGACTGTGAAAATAAGAATTGGAAAATATAAGAAGAATGGGGATATGTTAAAGAAGCATTAATTTCTAGATTCAGGTACTCAAAACATAATCTATAGAAGAAAGGAATTCATTTGAGCTTTTTTATTGTTTATTTATTTGTTTTATTTTTAGCATGTCTGATGGAATTAAAGGTCTGCAAAGCAAGACAAATTTGACAATGAGATTCAGAATGAATTGGAGGTCATAAATGGTGATACAGAAACCCATTGAAAACAAAACAAAAGAAAACAAAAACAAGAAACAAATCTTTTAATAGCTTATATGAGAATTAGAGGACCCCAAATAAGAAAATAGCAGCAGAAATGACAAGATGGCAAGCAATTTTAACAATATAAAAGAGGAAAAATAAAGAGGGTTAAAAAAATAAATTCAAGAACGATTTCAATAAGGTAAACCTGAGTGACTGGAAGGTATGTTATTATCTTATCTGAAATCATGAAATCAGGGAAACTAACTGAGTTAAGTCCTGTTTTAATTTTTTTTTTTCCAGGCAAACAAGGCTATGTATTCCATATCACACAGGTATAGTTTGAGTTCATGTCATACACAGCTCTGCTGATATGCTTGGGCTATTCTATGTGGTGGGGCAGAAGCCTTCAGGAGCAGTCTTACTGAGGCTTAGTTACAGAAAAGAAAACTGAAGTAGTGAGTGTATAAGACTAAATGAGACTAAAAGTGATCACTATGGGAGCAATGATGAAAACAGAGAAAAAAAATGGCAAGGAATAAAACTTAGAAAATCCCCATATTTAAGAAGTGGAAGAATATAAGCAAGATAGTAATAAAATAAGAGAAGAAAAAAACCCGCCAATTTAATACAGAAGGAAAAGACCTTTAGGAGTGGCCAGGAGGTACAAGAACTGAACAACCATCTGAACACAAGTATTGGTATACAAAAGATAAAAAAGTTAGAGTTTTTGGTTGGTTTCTTTTTTTTTTTTTTCTTATTCTGTTGATGCACTAAAGGATTTCAAAATGCAATGAACCATGAGTGTATTTATATATTAATATATTCAAGTAATCTGCTTTGGAATAGCTGAGTAACCCTAGGGATGTATAATTCTTTCAAATCATGCATACATATATAAGAGAATGGTCTTTAAGTATATATAAATATATGTCTATGTTATTTACAAGTTCTTGTATATTCTAATAGTTTCTTTACTTTCTACATACAGAGTCATATCATCTGCAAGTAAATATACATTTAATCCTTCTACCACACAATTTACATTTTTTTGCCATGGCATTGGCCAGAACCTGCTAAACAGTTTTGAATAGCAATGAGGATAGCAACCAGCTAAGACTTCTTTCTGCTTTGAAGGAGAATAGTCTAGCAAGTAATTGTGATACATAACATTAATAAAGGATTTTTTTTTTCTGTAGAAAACTACCATATTTTAGTAAATTTTCATCTAGATACATGTATGTTTTCTAAAAACTCACAATCATTTCTTTGAAATTCCTTAATATTATTCTGTAGAATTATATAGCAAGATAAACATTTGATGCATTGTAGTAGGTTTATTTTTCCCTTCACTCTTGACATTACTTCATGATATTTCTCTTACTTAAGCAGGAGCGAAGTTGTTCTCTGCTTACAGCTTCAGAGAAAGCAGGACACAGCAGAATGTGAAAATCAATAAAGTCAATGCCATGCCCATGGGTTTTAAAAGTCCAAACCTTGAAGGACCCAGGGCATAAACAATAGATTTTAAAAAATAGATGAAGAGGCAAACTGCCTCACTGCCATATTAAATAAAAACTCGCAGGAAGAAAAGAAGTCATAAACTTGAGAGGGAACACTGAATTAGGTTCCTGTATCCTGATTTATCCCCATCCCTGGTCCAACTTGTATATTTGTGAAGAGGGAGAGGAGCCTGCAGGGCAGCAGGACACTGGAGTTCTGATCATTCCAGAGTAGAGGATATTTGTTTCTGGCCTTTCTTGAGAGAGCAGTGGAACTCTAGATGTCCCCTTTGCCAGGCTGCAGACACAGCATGTAGGTGGTAGGTTGTGAGATAGCCTCCAAAGGTCAATGCCACCAAATGTCAGGCCCTGGTGTCATCCCATTCCCTTGAACATGGGCTGGATCTATAATTTCCTTTGGTCAAATGGAATATGGCACAATTAATAGCATGTCATTTCTGAAACTGTGGTTTCCACCTTGCCATCATTCTCCTTTCTTTTTCTGTTTCATCAAATTAGAGAAAGTTTGCTATCATGTGATGAGTGGTCCTATGGAGAGATTCACAGGGAAAGAAACTGGTCTCTGGCCAAGGTCAGCCAACAACCACATAAGATGGCTTGAGATAATTGCAGCCCTGGATAACACCTTGCTTGTAACCTTGTAAGAAAACTTGAGCCAGAGAAACAGGCCTGAATTCCTGAATCAATGGTGATACATGTGTTTGTCATTTTAATCCAGTAAGTTTTGACGTGATTTTTTTTTTTTTTAACAAAGCAATAGAAAACTCATACTGAGAGCACTATGTAGGGTGATTCTGCAGAGAGATTTGAGATTGCTTCTCAACCCAGTTCAGTGATAGTAGAATAATACCGTATTTACCTGTCAATAGCTCTGAGAATGTACAGAGTCTTTAAAAGCTGCGTAAATTTCATTTAGACCCAGAGTAACATGAGACCAATTAATGTAACCAAATATTTTCTGACCCTTGAGAGGAGAATGGCATTTACTGAGAGGAAGCTGAAACTTCAGAGACTGTGTACTAGGTTAGAAAAAAAAAAAAAGAAGATTATCTACCAGTTAGTTATTTTGAGTAAAAAAAAAGGGCAAGATGGCATAATCCATATATCCAAGGATTTAGTGTATTATGATAACAAAATCCAGATATTACCCCTCCTCTGTAAGCACTGTGACACATAGAGTGCTGACTCTGCTCTCCACCTCCAAGAACTTAGAACTGAAATGACTCAGATTAAATTTCTACCATCAAGTAGAATGTAAATAATGAAGCATGTTCAAGGCAATTAAAAAAATCACAAATGAATAAAGAAATGTAAGTTACATTTCACACATATTAGGATTTATTCACTGAGATTCAACTAAAATAATAAAATAATTTTCTCCTATAATTTGTAAATGAAATAAACTGTATTAATAGTTCAATGCTGTTGAATTATCCTTACATTACTCAAATGAAGCTGACTTTGTCCTTTCCTGCCTTTGAATAATTATCATTTTAAACCCCCAAAACAATAACTACATGAATTATAAAATAATTATAAATAATTTCAGCAAGGAAAATACAGGGCCTTTATCTTAACCTGCTTTCTGTTGCTTATAACAGAATACTTGAATTGAAACTAGGTAATTTATAAAGAAAATAAATTTATTTTTTACAGTTATGGAGGCTGAGAAGCCCAAAGTCAAGAGATGAGGGCCTGGTGAGGGCTTTCCTACTGATGGGGACTCTGCAGTGTTCTGAGCTGACAAAGGGTATCACATGGAGAGAGGAATAAGCGTTCTATATCAGGTCTCTCTTTCTCCCCTTAAAAAGCCAGTAATGCCACTCTCATAATAAGCCATTAATCAATGAATGGATTAATCTATTCATGAAGGCAGAGCCTAATCGTCTCTTAAAAGCCCCACCTCTCAATACTGTCATATTTCAACATAAGTTTTGTAGGGGACCAATATTCAAGCCACAGCAGTCTCTATTTAAAGAATAGTCTTTTTTTTTTCCTTTTAGAGACGGGGTTTTTCTATGTTGCCCATATTGGACTAGAATTCCTGGTCCAATAAAATTTGTATTGGTATAATTTTAGATTCACATGCAGTTACAAGAAATAATAGGAATATATCTTATATACCATTTACTTTACCATATTCCCCTAAATATAACATTGTACAAAAGTATAGTACAATATCACAACCAAGAGATCGACTTTGATACAATCCACCAGTCTTACTCAGGTTTCTCCTCTTTTACTTTTACTTGGATGTATGCATGTGTATTTAGTCCTATAGACTTTTATTACATGTGTACACAGATTAATGTATCCACAAACATAATCAAAATTCATTTTCACCAGCCATGTATGAGTGACACTATTTCTCCTCATCCTCATCAGCATTTATATTTTTAATTATTATTATTTTAGTCGTTCTGAGAAGGGTGCAGTGATAGCTCCTTGTGACTTTAATTTGCGTTTCCCTGATGGCTAATGATCCTGAACATCGTTTCATGCGATGATTTACCATCTGTATATCTTATTCAGTGAAAGGTATGGCCATGTCTTTTGCTCATTTTCTAATGAAAATGTGTGGTTCTTTTACTATGGAGTTTTGAGAATTCCTTGTGTTTTCCAGCCACTAATCCTGTGTTGGATATGTGGTTTGCAAATATTTCTCCAAATCTGCTTTTTGTCTTTTTGTTTTCTTCATATGGTCTTTCCTGGTGACGACTTTACCTCTGCTGCCTTCTCTTATTAGGTTTGGGTAAGGAAGTACAGGACTTTAACTATCTCCTTCTGTTGGGTGGAAGGACATAAAACACCGTGCTGCTGTGATTTCCCCCAAGTCCTTCCTTAGGTCTCAACCAGTATTCCTTCCTCTCAAAATCTCTTGAAGTTCACCTGTGATTTCCTCTTCCACTATTTCCAGTGTTTATAGTTGTACTATGTGAGGACGAACAGAGAAACATCATCTCTGGACTAGAACTATAAGCATTTTTGAAGAATATAAAACATGAACCAAAAAACTAGATGAACAAGGACATGAACGAGTGGCAACAATAAATATTGAATGATTATGGGCAGAAAAATAAGTGGTGTTATATCAAGAGAGGAAATCAATTGGGGAAAGTAGAACTGGGAACATTATGGGCATATAATATTTTAAAGATAACTTCCCTCTCAAACCAGTATTTTTCTGAACCATTGCCAACATTCCATTGCAAGATGTGGAAGATGCTATCTATATGGAAATTGTAGAGATTTGGCAGCCAAATAGGACCCATTTCCTTTGTTTTTAACATGAGTTATACAACATTTAGGCATCATGGTTTTAGGAGAACGTTTCCTGCAATGACAAAATTACAGAAAAATTTCTATTCTGTAGTTGCTGAAATATCTGCTAGACAGTGACATGTACTATTTGCATATTCAAGAAAAAATAATGCTAAATTGTTATTCCTCCTCTGTCACCTAATATATAGGAATAATAAAGCATCCAAAATTATCTTGATTGGCTATTGTAGTATTAATAAACTCTTAGTGAACAGCATGCTGTTAACAATTTAAAATTACAATTTGAATAGAGTCTTCTATGAAGATAATAATTGAGTAACTACCAGTTTGGAAATGTTATTAATATGTTGCCTATAAGGAAAAAAAGAGATATAGGTAAAAATAGAATTGTAAATGGCAATCCGTTATTGTTTACTAGAACTCTGAATCAGACTGACTACTGTAAAATTCTATGTGTGTTCTGAAGTATGAGAAATTATTAAGGACTTCTGAGACTCAGCCAAATACAGCATTGGAACTGTTTTACATAGTAGATTTATAAATTGTAGATTATAGAAATAATCTCTCCACTTTCCAAAGACCTAAGGAGGAAAGGATGACTTTTTCATTCATAATAACGTTAGCTAATATTTATAGTGAATTTCTTGAGTTCTCAGTGCTATCCTAAGCATAATTTTACATACATTTATTCATTTACTTCTATTAACTATATAAAGGGGTTACTCATCATTCTTTACATTTCCATTTGTGATTACTGAGGCCTAGAATGAATAATCTTTCCAAATCCTAAATATTGTTGCTCGACTACAAAGGGATTTAGGGGAACCAATAAACCATATAGAATTATTTTTGGTCAGGCACAGAGTCTCATGCTTGTAATCCCAGCACTTTAGGAAGCCAAGGTGGGAGGACTACCTGAGGTCAGGAGTTCATGACCAGCCTGGCTAATGTAGTGAAACCATGTCACTACTAATAATACAAAAAAAAATTAGCTGGGCATGGTGGCAGGCGCCTGTAATCCCAACTACTCGGGAGGATAAGGCAGGAGAATCACTTGAACCCAGGAAGCAGAGGTTGCAGTGAGCCAAGATCATGCCATCGCACTCCAGCCTGGGCAACAAGAGCGAAACTTCGTCTGAAAAAAAAAAAAAAAAAAAGGATTTTTTTTTTTTCTTTGCTATTAGAACTAAAAGTAATTTTTAACTTACCTGGTGAAATTTTATTTATTTATTTATTTATTTGTCTGTTTGTTTGTTTTTCAAATATCTTGTTACATACTGTATTAGTTCATTTTCACGCTGCTGATAAAGACATACCCAAAACTGGGAAATTTACAAAAGAAAGAAGTTTAATGGACTTACAGTTCACATGGCTCAGGGGGCCTCATAAACCTATCAGATCTTGTGAGACTTATTCACTATCATAAGAATAGCATGGGAAAGACCAGCCCCATGGTTCAATTACCTCCCCTTCGGTCCCTCCCACAACACGTGGGAATTCTGGGAGATACAATTCAAGTTGAGATTTGGGTAAGGAAACAGCCAAATCATATCATTTCAACCCTGGCCCCTCCAAATCTCATATCCTCACATTTAAAAACCAATCATGCCTTCCCAACTGTCCCCCAAAGTCTTAACTTATTTCAGATTAACCCAAAAGTCCACTGTCCAATGTCTCACATGAGACAAGGCAAGTCCCTTCCACCTATGAGTCTGTAAAATCAAAAGCAAGCTAGTTACTTCCTAGATACAATGCGCGTATGGGTTTTGTGTAAATACACTCATTCCAAATGGGAGAAATTGACCCAAAAAAAGGGCATACAGGGCCTGTGCAAGTCTGAAATCCAGTGGGGCAGTCAAATTTTAGAGCCCCAAAATGATCTTCTTTGACTCCAGGTCTCACATCCAGGTCGCACTGATGCAAGAGATGGTTTCCATGGTCTTGGGCAGCTCCGCCCCTGTGACTTTTCAGGGTACAGTCTCCCTCCTTGCTGCTTTCATGGGCTGTCATTTAGTGTCTGCGACTTTTTCAGGCACATGGTGCAAGCTGCCACTGGATCTGCCATTCTGGGGTCTGGAGGATGGCGGCCCTCTTCTCATGACTCCACTAGGCAGTGCCTCAGTGGGGACTCTGTGTGGGGGCTCCAGTCTCACATTTACCTTCCACACTGCCCTAGCAGAGGTTCTGTGTGAGACCCCCACCCCTGTAGCAAACTTTTGCCTGGGCATCCAGGTGTTTCCATACATCTTCTGAAATCCAGGTGGAGGTTCCCACACCTCAATTCTTGACTTCTGTGCACCTGCAGGCTCAGCACCACAGGGAAGCTGCCAAAACTTGGGTCTTCCACCCTCTGAAGCTATAGCCCAGGCTCTACAATGGCCCCTTTCAGCCATGGCTGGAGCATCTGGGACACAGGGCACTAAGTTCCCAGACTGCACAAAGCATGCGGACGCTGGGTACAGCTGAAAAAACACTTTTTACTCCTGGGTCTCTGGGACTGTGATGGGAGGGGCTTCCATGAATGTTTCTGACATGTCCTGGAGACATTGTCCCCATGGTCTTGGGGATTAACATTAGGCTCCTTGTTACTTATACAAATTACTGCAGTGGGCTTGAATTTCTCCTCAAAAATAGGTTTTTCTTTTCTACTACATCGTGAGGCTGCAAATTTTCCGAACTTTTATGCTCTGTTTCCTTTTTAAAAGGGAATGCTTTTAATAGCACCCAAGTAAACTTTTGAGTGCTTTGATGCTTAGAAATTTCTCCGGCCAGATACACTAAATCGTCTCTCTCAAAGTTCCACAAATCTCTAGGGCAGCGGAAATATGCCACCAGTCTTTTTGCTAACACCTAGCAAGAATCACCTTTGCTTCCATTCCCAACAAGTCTCTCATCTCTATCCGAGACTACCTCAGCCTAGACCTTATTCTTTATATCACTATCAGCATTTTTGTCAAAGCCATTCAACAAGTGTGTAGGGGGTTCCAAACTCTCCCATTTTCCTGTCTTCTTCTGAGCCCTCCAAACTGTTCCAGCTTCCACCTGTTACTCAGTTCCAAAGTCACTTCCACATTTTCAGGTATCTTTTCAGCAATGCCCTGCTCTACTAGTACCAACTTGCTGTATTAGTTCATTTTCATGATGCTGATAAGACATACTTGAAACTGGGAACAAAAACATGTTTAATTGGATGTACAGTTCCACATGGTTGGGGATGCCTTGGAATCATGGCAGGAGGCAAAAGGCATTTCTTACATGGTGGTAACAAGGGAAAAATGAGGAAGAAGCAAAAGCGGAAACCCCTGATAAACCTGTCAGATCTCATGAGACTTATTCACTATCACCTGCATAACACATGAAGACCAGCCCCTATGATTCAGTTACCTCCCCCGGGGTCCCTCCCACAGTATGTGGGAATT
>NW_012105109.1:84356-156635 GCF_000951045.1 Mandrillus leucophaeus | reverse complement strand
AAAGTGACTTTTCCTGATGTTCACTCTTTCCCTATTTTATTGGCCACAGAACTACTCAAATCAGAGTGGTTTCTAAACATCCCTTGCTAATAAACCCCTTCAAAAATATTAACACATTTACAGATTCCCTCATTTACACCTCACATGCAAATAAAATCATAGAATTACATGTGTTGATACGGTTTCAGATGATATGCTAGTCCCCTAATGCTGCCACCAGATTAAAGAAAAAATCTCCATTTTCTTTTCTATTTTCTAATTTGTATCAGTCAGGTAACTCAAGTCACCAAATTTGTACATTACCAACTAAACACCTATTTGATATTTAATGGCTAATCTGACATCCACCTAGTGTGGATATAGTTATGCAAGTTCTAAATATTTTAATTGGTTGTCTTAACTGATATTCTACAATGACCCTGGTCATTAAAAGTTCATGGTATGTGTTCCATAAATTATGGTATTCTTCCTCTTTATTTTGTAGGCTTTAATAGGTGTATCTCATGAAATATTAACATGAATAAGTTATGATAATTATGAACTAAAGAAATGTTGATATTATTACTAAAAAAGTGTCATTACTTAAAAAAGGAACCCTTTCAGTGCTGTCTTCAAGCGTGAAATTATTCCTCGAACCAAAATGGTTTGTGAACAGGACTGTCATGGTCTCTGTATGCTGAGGATGCCAGTCAGACAAAAACACCCAGATGCTAATAGAACAGAGAGATCGCTCAAGGCCAAAGAGCTGAAGCTTTATGCAGATGTGTTTGAGATCAGCAGGAAGGCAATCTGCCAGTATTCTGAAAAATCCATTGAAAGAAAGGTAATTCTTCTTTGGAAATCAATTTTAAAAGATACTGTACTAAAACCCTTATATTTGTGTTCTGAAGTGTGACAAATTATCAAGATCTGTGAAGACCCAGGCAAATTCTGCAATACAACAGTAATATTCTGCCTCTAATAAGAAAATAGGAAAAAGAAGCAGATAACTTAGGTAAGATTGTATTGAACCCAACAATATAGGGTACGCAAGAGGAAAGAGAAGATATCTAGTTCTGGTGAGAACTGTTTCCTTAGTCATATAGGTTAAGGGTTATCATGAAAACCTTGGTGAGGAGGAACTGAAGACTGATGCCAAAATTTACTATATATCCTTGATAGGTCAGTAAAATGTAGATCATTGTTTTAATATAGAATTATCACCTTACTCTTCATAAATTCTTTACACATATTCTCAAAATCCAAAATTATAATTTTTTTCAAGTACTATCATGGGTAGAAGACAGCATCAAATATAGATAATAGGATTTAGTACTCAAATATGGACATTAGATAAGCACCTTATTTGTGAAATTATGTCTCAAAAAACCTTTATTCCTTATGCTTTGCTATATTTTAAAGTCTGCCTGAGTTGTGTTGAGTGTTGTATGTGGTAGGTATTTCCCCCTTTTCATACTAAGTTTATACCATACAACATTGCTGGTATTAAGACACACAAAAATACTCTCACTTTTTCTGAGTATATATTACATGTAAACACACATATGAACATGTGTTTGACAGTCCTTGACTTACAAAATCACTGTTCAGTGGTAGGTAGGCCTATGTAAACCTTCCCCTAACGTTCAAGGAAGCTGAGAAGTGGAAGAAAGAGGCTAGCAAATCCAGTTTCTTACGAAGAAACATTTAATAGGGAATTATAAATGGAAGCCACATATGTGTCTCATGAAACAGTAAGACAAGATGGTGAGTCAATTCACCGTAATCCCACAGACCCAGAGTTTATATATTAACACCAAAGGGAAAGGATGATTCAGAATGCATGTGTAGGACAATTGGAGTATGGTAACATCAAGGTTGTTTGACCTAAGGGAAAGATTTACAGCAAATACCTGCTCTTACACAAATAACACTAGATAAATTAGAAAACATAGAGGCCTTCCTGGAATTGGGGCTCATCAGAAGTCAGCGTGGTAGATTAGCATCCAAGATGGGATTGCCTTAGCCTCTACTATTCAGCATTTTTTTCTACCAATTAATATTATATTATTATTTACTAAGGTTAAGCTAACCAGCGCTCAAACATATATCACCAAACCAATTTTGGGGGAATTAGAATACTACATTGAAAAGAACATATCCAAAAATTCAAAAATTAACAATGACAAAAACAAAACAGAAAAACTAGTGCACATTAGTGAGTGGACATCTCTAAAGACTCTAAACATCACTGCCTTTACATTCTTAGCAAAATGGTCTTATATAAAATCAAAGTGAGTTTAATGGTCTTATATTTATAATCATTTTCCTCAGCATTTCTTTGTGTCTTTTAAAGAATTAACATATTTTTCTCTCTCTCTAAAAAAAAGAATCTCCCTTGCATTTGCATCATGGCACATTATGGCTTCACTTAATGGGTTTAGTAGCTGCATGAATTTAAGTGTTTGTATCAACTGGGGCCTAACGGTGGAAAATTCAATCAAATTTCAGTGAAGTAATCAAGTTCTACTGCTGTCATAGTTTCAGCATATTCCCAGTTCCACAATTATTCCAATTGACTCTAAAAGGCAGGAACAAAACACCTCCATTTTGTAGCAATACATCAGTGGTTAATCAAAAGCAAAGGTGTTATTTTTCAGTCCTTTGAAAAATTAAAGTTATTCTTTGGTTAAACTTTCTATTAATGTAGAAAGCACAATAACTTCAGTTAACAAATGACACTTCTTATAACACCAGACTCTTAGTTTATTGTATTTTTTCTTTTAAATTAAAAAAAACTAAAATGTTAAAATGTGCCTTTTCAGACAATGTATGATCAGTCCACTCTAGATTACATATTTACAAACAGATGATGTAAATAGTCCAACTCTCACGATTCTGAGAATGGGAATCTACTTCTTCTGTTGCTTTATAAGTGTTTTATTTGCAGATTGAAAGTACTGTGAATAAGAATATCAATAACAGCCTAACTGTAATAAGAATTTTAATCATAATTATGTTAAAAATTACATATATAATAATTAATACATACATAATATGTATCCCATGCCAGGTACTATTCTAAATATTAATTTAATTCATTACCAATTTAATTCTGACAACAATTCCATTACATAAATAATTATAGAATTGCTATTTTACAGATGAGAGGCCCAGAAAGTCAAAATAATTTTCCCCAGGACAAACAGCTCATGAGAAGCAAAACCAGGATTTAACCTAGGCAATCTAATGCTGTTCTGATGTAACATGTATTTGTTCAGCTTCTTTCTTCCTGTGCAAGTTAATTCCATATTACTCTGCTATTAGAATGTCATCAATTTGAGCCATTGTATTCCTAAGAGCTTTTTAAGAAAAGGTAATGAAAAATAGGCTAGCAAATTTTCTTTGATGTCAAGTATGAAATGCACATTGATTTCAGAGAATTTAGAATATTGTTAAAAATGAGCAAATATAAAAGGCATAAGTCATTTTTATGTGTCATGTTCTTGAGGGTAACAATATTAAGAAAAGTGTGGTCTATTTTTTGTTTGAGAAATATTAAATTTGTTTGCACATATTGAAGAAGACAGATTTCAGATATGAAGGAGAAAGAGAAGGAAGATAAAAATTAAAAGATGAAAGTTTCTCAACAAGGCTTTCCATTCTCATAATGGAATATTGTGATGAAACTGGACAGCATGAAGATGATATTATACCATGTATTTGAGATCAAAAACAAGCAGTGATAGCACTAATATCATTTGAGGCTGTGCTGGTGACAAATGGAAAGCTATAATTTAAAAAAACCCTTGGATATACTTTTAACATGACTAAATGAAGTATTAGATTTCTATACACTATTTTGTCTTGTTGTCCACAGACATTTTTTAAAAAAAATAAAATTAAGCCAATATTTTCCTCTGAATTCTGTAGGCTTTCTAAAATACCACCCCTGGGAACAACGTTTTTGCTGAAAAATCTTAACTTCTGAGTCTAAACCTTCTGCCAAGATGCATTCATTGTTTGGAAAATTAGTACTCAGGGAATATGTAGTGGACATCTGCTGACTTATTCTACTTAACACCCGTTTTCTCCTTCTTCTGTTAGAAGCAACTCCCACCTTAACTCTGCCTAATTACACACAGAAGCACACACGCATACATGTTTCTTTAGAACTGCTTCTCCCTATTTAATTCCATGTAATTCTCGTAGAACTTCTAATCACAGTATCATATGCAAAGGTCATGGTGAATGGCCCCAATGATTGGGTTTATTAAAAAAGCTGGCTGTTCTTTTTCGGGTTTACGTATATTGAATTGGAAAAATAAGTTTCTCCTCTATGAGACTGCTAAACTATAGTAATACAAACTTGGAGTTAACCATAGATATTTTCTCCCATCCTCCCACTTCATATGGAGGAAGAAAGAAAGAGTGCATTGCTTCCCTTAATTCTTGTGGTTTTGCATTACATGAATTAATAAATTTCCTTTTTAAAAAAATCACTTGGGTTTCTGTCACTTTTAAATAAAAGGAGGAAAGGCAGGAGAGATATGTGTTCCAATGACAGGTTATTGTAACTTCCCTGGACAATAGTGGTATTTTAATGACTATTAAATAGTTTCCTGATTAATGTATAGTCATAACAATAACATTGGGAAATATATTAAAATCACATTTACAACCACAACAAAAAATAAACCCATGTATTAATTTGCAATATAAAAAATAGGAGAGTTAAATCACTATTCTCTATCACTCTTCTTTTTTTTAAATTATACTTTATGTTCTAGGGTACATGTGTACAACGTGCAGTTTTGTTACATACGTATACATGTGCCATGTTGGTGTGCTGCACCCATTAACTCATCATTTACATTAGGTATATCTTCTAATGCTATCCCTCCCTATGACAGACTGGATTAAGAAAATGTGGCACTCTTCTTTATCTACAGTTTCATGTGTTTCATTTCCAAAAAAAAAAAAAAAAAGGATTCTATGAATTCTACAAAATTTCAGGCATTTTCTACTATTCTGCAAACAGTGGAAAAATTTTTAGTGATACATCTTAACAATTTTTTACATCTCTACTCGAGCGCAGGTTTGAGTAGAGCATCTTAATATTTACTTAAAAATATGGGGTTAGAAAGGGCTTGAGGGATCCTAGAGCCATTCTAGCTAAAAAATCTTTTAATAAAATAGCCAGACTTAATCTGGCATTCCTGCCAACAAACACCTGAGAATAAGCTTTAGAAGTCTGTACAACTCAGGTTATACTACAGAACTTCCCCATCTTCAGGCACTGCCCCTAGGAATGTGAATTTTGATAAAGACCTCTGTCATTCTGATGTTCACCTCTGATTAAGAATATCATTCATGCATATATTGATTTTCTCTGTCATGTGCCTCAGTAAACAGACTATACTCTGAGACTAGGGACCCCTTGCAATCAACATTAGATAATATGGGACTGGCACAAGGAGGCACTTAATAAATTTTTGTATCATAAATAAGTCAAACTGCTTTAAGTTCTTTAATTTATCTAACAGAAAACATCTGAATTCCTTGTGTCACGACTTGTTTCTTCCTGTATATTAAAAAACTGGTTTTTAGGATACTGTGTCTTCTTTTCAATTACTTGTTTTATTAAGATGACATGTTAAAATTTAAGACTAGAAATGTACCATTCAACATACTTGTAGTACTCATCCACCACTGTGCAAGAAGCTGGCAGAGCGGGGTACAGGATAAAATAAGGATGAGGAGATGGCTCAGGCTTTAGTGAATGCACAATCCTGAACTTAGAATCATTATTGGTGTCCTACATAAGCCAATCTATTCTGACCTAGATATACTCCATAAAGCACAGCAAAAAATGAGCATTTCCTTACCATAGCCTCAGCCCTTAGAGAGTGATGATAAAATAATATCCCCAATGAATTAAAAATCTGCCTAAAATTGAAGAGGCATATGCTGGATATTTGGAATAAATGAGATCACAAAGGTGCAGCCATATATTTGAGGATGAATGGGAATACAATTTTTTTTTTTTTTTATGTAACTGGCTATGATGGAGGTCAGTTTGCTTGATTTGTGGGAAAATAACACTCTTCTCATTGCAGAAACTGTATTTCACTTAATGCAGGTACATTTTGAACTTTCACAAAGAAGTAGGACAGTACATAGTTAGGTATTTTGTTTTTCAACACTCATTCCCGACTTTACCACCTTTTTTTTTTTTTCCTTTAGAGAAAGACTGTTCTCCCATCCTCTGTCTGTGTCTTTGGACTATAAATAATACCACTTACTGATATGAGGATAAACACATGATTATTAAGGTTGGCAAATTGGAATGCCTCTACTCCTGACCACAATAATTGGTTTGGAAATGAGCATGTAGCCGAAACTATCTCAATAAGAATCAACCTCCAGTTTTGATTTTTTTTTTTTTTTTTTAAATTTTAGAGATGGGACCTCACTATGTTCCCCAGTCTGGTCTTGAATTCCTGGCTTCAAACACTTCTGATACCTTGACCTTCCAGAGTGTTGAGATTACAGGCATGAGCCACTACGCTTGGCCAGCCCCACCTTTTGTCAGTACTGATGGTAAAGAAACATCACGTTATTCTCTGGTATAATAGAAGGCTGGAGCTTCTTCTGAGTTGTTAGTCACTACAGGGAAAACTGCTTGAGAAGAATGAAAATTGTACAGATAAAAGTACAACTAATAGGGAAGAGAGAGGAGAGAGACAGGAGGAAACGTATTAATGGAGAGACAGACAAAGAGAGACAGATTAAAAGAAAGAGATGATATGCTAATGACATTGTTTGAGGCTCTGTTTCCAAAGGTGCCTCAGGAGACCTCCTTCTCTTCCTTTGAGCTTCTTATTTATGTAATAAACTCCTTTGCTGGTTTGGGAAAAATTGAGCCAATATTTCATGATTTGCTCCAATAAAAATCCTACCTAAACCAGATTGGCCAAGTGTTTTTAAAATTAAGCTTGAGACAATCATGAGTTGAGTTTTAGGGTTAGACTGGATCTAACAGGGGCTCAGGATCTGTCTCCACTTCCTTGGCTTGTGAGATCATAGAGACAATTACAAATTCCTAAAGAAGGCAAACTTGCTTGTACACGTGCGCGTGCACACACACACACACACACACACACACGGAGTAATGCCTAAACATTCGTTACAAAAAGAAAAGTATTTCACCCAATCAGAGATTAGTCAAGATATTAGTCAAATTAACGTCTTGTGGAGAGTGGGGTAAGGGGAACTTATGGCTTCAGCTTGGTTTTCCAGAAGCACCAAGGAAGGATGAATTTTTCATTCAAACTAAAACACTTCTCAGAGTCAAAAAACATGCCAGTAATAATGACATCAGGACAACAAGGATGAATTAGAACTATCCTGGAGAAATCAAGGCATATTTATTCTACATAAAAGGAATGAAATTGAAGAGTGCAGAAAACACCATTTTTAGTCCAAAAGTCTCAAGGTCAAATATTTAATTTGTCTTTAATTTTATTTGGCATCTTGCTTTAAAACTCAGAATTCATTTTTGTATTTTAAAAATCGAGTTACATCTTTTATCTTAAATGAGGTTGTTTTGAAACTCAATAGACATATTCAGTGTTAAAACTACTGAGCTTTCTTTTCTTAATTTAAATCTAATTTTCATAGAAGAAAAGAAGGACCACAAAGACCTTATATAGTTCAAGTGAGACAGAAAAAAAAAAAAAAAAATCAAAAGCACGAAAAGTGGCCAAGAGTATCTGTATATACTTAGCACTGAGTTTATTTATTGGCTGGAGGTCATCCTAGGACTTTCTTGAAGACTGAGGGCACCACCTGGAGGTAACATGGGTACATTGTTATGTATTGGCACAGATACTATGAGCCTTTGTAACAAGAACAATTTTGTGAGCATTTCCATCAAGAGAATTGATCATTGGGGATCTGGCAGCCTGCCTAGCTTATTATCCAGAGTAAACTCTGGTCATACTCTGATCCATTTAAATATTATGTCACCTTATAAAAAAATCTTGCAAACAAACCTTCAAGGATTTTGAGTTCTACTTAATTCATTAAAAAACAGCCTGGTGTAGACAGGGATTCAGAGATCTTTAAATATTAGTCCCAGGTCAATGACCACGGAGCTGTGTGATCTTGAGTAAATCACCTTATTTCTGAAATGTGTTTTCCTAAATTGAGGGACCTGTATTGGTGTAGCTGAGCTATAAAGAGCAATTACTCAGCAGTCACATATAAATTCAAACGGTGCATTCACCATACACCTGTGGAAAATTATCTACCCTGTTAAATCTTTGGTTTATCATCTGAAAAATGAGAAGAACATTAGTAACTATCTCATAAATTTATTGAGGGGATAACATGAGATGCTGAACTTATCACAGCACCTGGTATATATGAAGGACTCAGTAGCTTTAAAAAACTTCCCATGACTTCTCCAAGCAGCAATATTGTAAGATTAAACCTAGTGCTAAAAATAAATAACTGTAAAGCTAAAGTAAGTGAGATGTATCATTTATACAGCAATTGTATTTTCCAAAGTTTGCTATACCAATATACATCCTATCTTAAATGCTTGAAATACAACATTAACATTCCTCTATTTAGAGTCTAAATTTGCTCTCCTTTTTAATCGTGTAGACCAATATAGTATAGAGGAACTAATGCTAGATGACTTCCAAGGCTAGGTCTGAGAAGGCAATACACATTTCATCTGGTTCTCTCAGAACAAGCTTTATGGAACCTCTGAGCCAACATGTAAAAACTCTGGTTACCTGAATCATCCATGCTGCTGATAACCCATGGAAAAAACCACATGGAGACTGTACTGTCCAAGGAACCCCAATTGTTCTATTGTTCCAATCACCGGCTATTTTGGCTCTCCTACCATCAACTATCAGACATGTGAGTGAGCTTTCAGGTGGCGTTAACCTCTGCTTTGGAATCCTCACACTTGAGACTCTGTGAAAGACAGGCAAGCTGCACCTATGAAATATTTCCCAAATTGAAGATACGTGCACAAACTAAAATATTGATATTTTAAGCCACTAATATTTAGAGTGGGTTGTTATGTAGTCATAGTAACCAGAATATCTAGGAGTTTAAATGTATCGTTTATACGCCCATTAACAGGAAAAAATTTCAGGCTCCTAAATTTAGAAATCGAACTCATTTTTCATCACTTATTCCTTTAATTGTGTGGTAAAGATGTGTAGACTATAAGACCCGGCACCCCTATGGATAAACATCTAGTGGTAGAGCAATCACAGTTAAACATATGAGCTCAAAAAAGCATCCAAGGAAGGCTTGCCTGCTTCTAATTTTTTCTGTGTCTTTATTCCATACTGATTAGTCTTGACAATAGAAATGATTTCAAACACCGTGTTCATTTTAAGTACAAAATATCCCAATGGACATATATATTTACTTTCTTCCTATACAATTCTTTAGACTAATGTTGTTTACTCAAAGTTATGAAGTTTTCTTTCTTTTTTTTTAAATACAGATGTCATTTTTATTTTCTAAAATAAATACAGTGTTCCTGGTTCAGTAACATTAATTTCATAAGGAGCTGTTATTCCTCATATGATTTCATTATTTGGGCTGTTTATCTTATTATTAATATTGAAAATTATTTGAAATCCAATGCAAATTTTATAGCTACTTCTCCTGGCTCAACAATTTATAAGATCAAATTCAGGTACTTAGAAATTTTGTTCTTGAGGTTCTTACCCACCAGCTTCATCAAATCAGCATTGACTGCATATGTCACAGGTAAAGCATTGAATCTTTGCACGCATGACCTTCCATAGCACATCAGTCTCATTTCAAAGGACAGAATAGAAAATATGTATTAATAAAGAATATATGCTTTATCTTTGTTGTTAAATTTCCCTGTTGAACACAACTAGTGATCACAAATTATATTTTAAAATTTAAAATGTAAATTAAAGGGTAAAATGCTGGTGCTTTGCAACAAACTTTTAAAAATTAAAGGTACAGGTTGTCTCAGAAGAGTAGAGGAGAAGCTAATCAAATATGGTGCACTATTCATTTCACTAAGTCATATTTGGAAGAGGAAGACAAGTTCTGAAACAATCAGTCTAAGTCATGTCAAGAAGACTTTCCAATCTCCTCTCATTTTGATTCTATTTCAATTATTTTTACTATTTCTTCTAAAGCTAATAGTTTCTAAATATATAATGCAGATTATTAAAAACAGTTTTCTTTTGTGTCTTTCTGCTTATGAATTATTGGACATCTAACCCAAATTTCATAGAGACCTAGAAAATTGAAACTATGGTATCAGAGAAAAATCAAAATACCAGGAAAGTGGAGGAAACATAATTTAACTAGAGGCCATGGAGAGTTAAGTTTCTGGAGAAAACAAACAGACACTGATAAAAAGTTGTATTCTAAGGCTATGAAGTTATAACAATATAAATTAAATCATATTCAATTTATATACTGTGTTATGTACTGTGAAAGATTTAAAGTAAGCCAGTTGATATTTAAACTTTTTCTAGATGGTATGAAATTAGTAAGTGCACAATTTAGGATTCACTAATGTTCTGAGACAGTCTTCTGGTTCTAGTGCTAAAACTAATTCAAAGTCTAATCTAAAGTTATTTAACCTTGCTAAATCCCATAATGTATACTAATTTATAAGGGGCTTGTATTTGGGCATATTTTACCAGGATAAAAGGAGGGGATGTAAGGGGAATCTGAATTCCCTAATATTTTGTGGACATGTAATATGGTGGTGAAGAAGGCCCTCACCAGAGCCTGACCATGCTGACAGTTGGATCTTGGACTTCTCGCCTCCAAAACTAAAACACAATAAAGTCTCAGGCCTATGTTGCCCCTGCCCCTTCTGCCCCCTGACTATCCTTAGTGTTCTCCCAGGTGGCCCTAAGTGGGGAGCCATGCCTCCTGTTTGTAGTGATGACACTGGCTTCCACTACAAAGGAGTCCATGGATAAGCCACCCACTATCCCTGAGAGAAGGAAGCACAACTATTCACATGGAAGAATGATTTTTCCATGTTCTGAATTCTTAAAGCAGATTTTTCAAGTGAAATATTAAAAATCGTTCCTACCATGGCCAAAACCAAAATAGCTTGATTACATCTTCAAAGTGTCTGTGATTCCCAAAAGCTTAAGAACTACATAATTAAACAATTTAATAATCTCTTTTAGGACAAAGATTGGACATCTCAAATCTATCAGTTAAATTCAAACTATGTATGGCTACAGAGTATTCTGATTTTTAACTAAATGATGCAGTTAAATTCATTGATATAGAGTTGAGTCATGAGTAAAAATTAGAGATTTCAAAGAATTTACTGACAACTTCTCTAACTGATGTAAATGAAAGGAAATATACCATTCCACAATCTAGCTCATGGTGGTGTGCCAGGAAACTTTTGGTCCAGCCACTCATCCACTCTGATTGTAAAAGACAATGAATGTCGCAGGCTTGGATAAAAATAGTATAAAATATGAATAATGTTCAGCACCTTGTAATAATTTCAGTGGCTGTGAAATTTTTATCAGGAGGTTCACCTACACTTATAAAGGGGTTCAGGGTCACTGGGGTGCTGTCTTCCTTCATAGACACTGATCCCTGTGTGACTATTGAGATAAACATTGCCTTTAAGAGCTTTTATGACTCTTTGATGAGTCTCTAATTTCAGTGATGTGTCCAAGCCGCTACCTGGTGACTAGTTCTGAAGATAAGGAATGCTGCAAAAGTAATGCTAATTGGCAAATAAAACACACAAATTTACCAAACATTGATTTACAAAGAATTGATATTGCAGCATTTGGACTTTTTTTTTCTTTTTTTCAAGTATTATCTGATGCTGTTGTTCAAAGCAAAACTTGCAAGAAAAAAACAGGCAAGAAAAATTGTATTTATGGTTATTACAATAGAGATAAAGGTAAGAACTCTAGGTTCAATTTTGCTGAAAAAAAGAACAGGAGAGTTTTTAAAAGCTAGGGTCAGGGAATCATAGACCATCTGAGTTTGTTAATTATCTTTCTCCAAAGGAAAAGTAAACTTTCTTTTAAATTTGTGACAGCATCTAGTTTTATAACTTGGAGCAGGGCAACCACCACAGCTAGAATTCTACTCTCCCCCAGAGACTGGGAGATAGGTACACTGTCTTTCTTGATGATTACATTACAATGAGATGATTCTCAGGTCCTTGAGAAAAACATCCTTGGGTTGTAAAATTGGCAGTAGGCTTTTAAGAAGATTTACATCTCAAAGAGGCAGAGAAAATTTCAAAAGTAAATGCTCTAAGAAAAGGAAGGTCAGGGCCTAGAGTCAGGAAGAAGCCTGCCTAAAAGTTTAGTCAAGATGAGGGAAACACTAAGGTCACTACCAAATTTTCAAATGCACTTCACTTTTTTCATATGTCACAGAGTACCTGTCAATTCCAGAATCACTGACTGTACCACGCTGCCAATAAGAAGTGACCATTTCAGCTAAGTCGTTCAAAAAATGATGACTACCAAGAGTATTATTTTTTAAAGGAGGTAATATGAAATTTATATTCTGCAATTTAGAGTAGATTTTCTTCCTGCCCAGCAATTTATCTTAGAATTTTCTTCAGGTATTTATGTTGTCCATTTTTAGTTGTTGTCCATTTCCTATTATTTCTACGGTATATTTCAAATTAGTGCATGAATGTAGTCTAATTGTTATTTTAGTGTATTGTATTTATCAGAAAAAGGGCAGTCATTTCTCTTGACATTTTGTACAGAGCACCTATATGCTTACATATATTTTGTCTTGATTATAGTGTGTGATCTGCTCAATCAGCAAAATGCTCAGAATTGTCCATTGCTACACTTTAGAGTCCATCATCCCTTGAGTGCACTGTTTCTGGGGCTTCCTTATTCATCCATTATCTATATCACTCACCCTGTGCCAAGAGCAATTATGAAACATGTTCTCTAGCCAACGACCTTGGTGTGAAAATAACCCCTTGACAGTGAATCTCTACATTAGTGGCAGTAACAAGGTGACTTCTCTCATTTCAACAATTAAGGGGACTTTATAACAGTCACATTTTCTCCCAGATGTACTGAACAAGGGTACTGAAAGAAAACATTTAGTGAGAGAAAATAAAGCGTGAGAGATGCAGTTTTACCTGCAAAGGGAATAGTAATATTCTAGTCCACTTCTTCACAGCCCTGAACTTCAGATTATATTATTACCATTCTCAAGCAAAGAAGGAGGCCCTCATTGTTCAAATCCTAACTTCAAAACTATGATGTTAAAACTCTGCAGGCAGTACTCTGATTACATTGACAAAGCTGTATTTTCTTGACTCCCAACACTTAAACACTCTTTTGTGAATTTAGTTGCCCAGAAACAGATTCTGAAACAGGTACTGGCATGCGGAGGTTTACTGGGGATGGCTTTCAGAACTACAAGTCTATAAAGCAGTGACAGAATCAGAATTGAGTAGAGGGAGGAGTTGAACTACTGTGGTATATTTTCAGCAGCCATCTTAACAGAACTCAGAGAAATTCTAAACCTGGATGGCCTTCAGAGATGCCTTAGATTGAAGCAAGGGAGTCTGGGCTTTGGGCTCTCTTATTGATGAGTGCTTGAATGTTGACTATCATAGGAGGGGTTGATTGAGGTGACTTTGAGCAAACAGCTGGCTTCCTTTGGGAAATTTGTGAGGGCCTATGTACTACAAGTGAGGAGCAGCTACCACTTTCAGCTCTCATGGGAATTAAGTCCTCAGTACTGAAAGGGGATCTGAGTGACACAGCACAGCATCCTCTTTAGTCCAAGCTTTGTACATCTTTGATTGACTTGCTTGATAGAATACATTTATGCAAACTGGGAATAGTTTCACTGGAATTATGGGGTTTTTTTTCTTTTCTTTTTTTCCTTCTTCTTCTTCTTTTTTTTTTTTTTTTTTTTGACAGGGTGTCTCTCTGTTGTCAGACTGGAGTGTAGTGACACAATCGCCACTCATTGTAGTTTTGACCTCCTGTGATCAAGTGATCCTCCTACCTTAGCTTCCCAAGTACTGATGTCTTGTATCCTGGAAAAACTTGCCAATCATTGGAGCAGAGTAAAGCTTCAGCAGCTGCAAATGAAATTCAACATCTTTCTCCTATAGTACCCATTCTAGATTCCCCTCACCTTCCATTAGTGCATCTGCTCATATAGTAGCTTACTCCACTACCCCTAAGAAATCTACACACCTCTGATCTTCATGCTCTTTTTCTTCACCTTCAAAAGTATTGAGGACTGTGCAAGAGATCCTGCACGGGATCATCTTGGTGCCAATTGTATACTTCACTGTCCCCAGTAGGTATTAACAGCTTTACCTCCTTGTAATGTTCTTCCTGATCTCTTGGCACAAGGAATACAAAGTTATTAGGTGTTTGTCATAACCCATAGTTTAATGTGAAACTTACTATGCCCCTGATATAATGACTTCCCTTCTGGAACGGAGACCACTGGACTAGGGTCTTGAGTAAAAGAAGTATAATTTTACTAAGTGCAATACCAGAAGTGATGGTAAGTGATAAGTTGCAAGTTCTCTTGAGGTCTGATCTCTGGAAATGCCAGGACATCATTTCTGCCACATTTTTAGTCAAAGCCTGTCACAGGTCATCCGATATTCAATGTGATGCAAAATAGGAGGTACCTGTTAGTGATGAGATAAACAAAGCCACATTGTAAGAGAGCATGGAAGGAATTGTAGCATCTTTTAGAGTACTCTATCACATTTAACCATTCAGATGATATATGTTGAACTAAAGCAAGGGCCTTTGTAGCCATATCATCCAGTCATTAGATGTGAGCTGCAGCCTCATCTAATGAGGCATAACCTTGAGAAAGGTTGCTCTCTTTGGCTAAATGGAATTTCCAGAGTGACTCAGCTATGAGTCATCAGAAAGCAGAAATCCTGGCAGCCTGAGGAAGGAGTATTTCAGTCTTAAGGTGGAGATCTGGGCACCACATTTACAACACGCAACACACACACACACACACACACACACACACACACACACAGAAACCCACTACACACTCTGATTTGTGCACTGTGCTAATATTGTACAGATGCAAGGATAGTCACTACTCAAGTTAAAAAAAATTATTAAACTGTTTAGTGTTTTCCTAACACAGAAGGACATGTCAATTCTCATATCCCAATCCTTCTTCATTCACTCCTTGGTTCTAGAAAACTTGCCTACCTATCTGTGAGCAAGACTTCAAGATTCAGCGCAGATGTTCCCTTGTCTGATGATCCAGCTAGAATAGAACCCTTCTATCCATATCCCTTGTATCATTGGTACCAGTAAAATTTTTATTAACTTTTAAATGTGTTTGCCTATGTCTCCAACCAGAAGTTAGACTTAAAAAAATGTTTATTATCTTACTCATATATTTTTAATCCTAGGATAGCATGGCACAGAGCTGGTCTGGTGGACATACCCTAAAGAAGCCTCATGATCCCTGCCTTCTGTTATTTATGTCTGTGTGCAGTCTTCTCCCCTTCTAAGAAATAGAAGAACATGATTGATAGAATATCAACCCTGTGATTATGTTATGTTATATGGAAAAGGCAAATGAAAAAAGTGAAGGGATATTTTATATTTGATTAAAATTAACTTTTAAAAACAATTTTTAAGTTGTTTTTAATTTTTATGCATACATAATAGTTATACATATTTATGAAGTGCATGTGAGATTTTGATACAGTATACAATATTTAATTATCAAATCTTGTAAATGGGGTATCCATTACTACCAACATTTATCGTATCTTTGGGGTGAGAAGATGTTAAACCTTCTAACTAATTTGAAATATAAAATAGTTAATTATAGTCACCCTATTGTTCTACCAAACACTAAATCTTATTCCATCCTTCCAAGTGTATTTTTGTAACCATTAACCAACTTCCCTCTATTTCCCCCCTCCCCACTACCCTTTCCAGCCTCGGGCACTACCCTTTCCAGCCTCGGGTAACCGTAATTCTTCTCTCTACCTCCATGAGTTCAGTATTTTTAGCTTTCACATATGAGTGAGAATGTGTCTATTTGTCTTTCTGTACCTGGCTTATTTCATTTAATATAATGTCCTCCAGTTTCATCCATATTTCTAAAATGGCATGATTTCATTTTTTTGGCTAAAGTATAGAATTATGTATATAATGTATATATACCACATTCTTTTAATTTATTCACTGATTGATGGACATAGGTTGATTCCATATCATGGATATTGTGAAATTGTGTTTCAAATAACATGAAAGTAAAGACGTCCCTTTGATATATCGATTTTCTTTTTTTGGTTATATACCTTGCAGGGGTTGGCTGGGTCATGTGGTAGTTTTATTTTATGTTTTTGAGGAAACACCATACTACTTTCCATAATGGCTGTACTACTTTACATTCGCCCCAACAATGTGTGAAGGCTTCCCTTTCACTGCACCTTTTCCCAGCATTGATCTTTTGACTTTTGACAATAGCCATTTTACCTGGGGTGAAATAATTTCTCATTGTTGTTTTGATTTACATTTCTCTGATGTTAGTGATGTTGAGCATTTTTTTCACATACCTGTTGACTTTTAATGATTTAACTTTTAATCAGTCAAAAGAGATTTTCCTGAGTAGGCTGATCTATTCAGGTCAGCCTATAAAAGAACGTCTAAAGCTTTCCTGAAGTCAGAGACTTGAAGAATCAGAGACTTTTTCTCTTCATTCCTGACTCTGAAGAACAAGCTGCCCTTAATTCTCTAGCCAAAGGAAATGCATTTCACCAGCAACTTAAAAGAGCCTAGAAATAGACCTTTCTCTTGTAGAATGTCAGATAAAAGCTTACCGAGGGTAACACCTTGATTTTAGGCTTGTGAGACCCTTAGCAGAGAATCCAAATAAGGTGGACACAGACTGCCTAACCAGGGAAACTGTGAGATAATAAAGAGGTATTGTTTTAAGCCAAAAAAAAAGTGTGTTAATGTGTTATATAGCAATAGAAAAATCAATAAAGGTGGCATCAGTAACTGTAAGATAAATATATAAAATTTAGATGCCATAAATTTATTACAATGGACAGTATGCCTTTCACTATATATATTTTAAGATATTGATATAGCCATAAAACTTGAAAGATGGTGCAATTTATCTAGTTCAAATATTTCTTCCTGTATACAAAGCAATCAATACCAAAAAATTAAGTGAAGTGTCTATGGATAAATTATTGGTATAATTAGGATTTTAGCACATATTCATTAATAATTATTTCCACTCTGCCTATAACATCATGTTTGCTGTCTGTGTGAGAATGCACTTGAATTATCCTTAAAATAGTGAGCCCACTAAAATTATTTTATTATGTGTTTCTTTAGAGGTAATGTTTTCATTACTCTGGTATCCATTAAACACTCAACTTGTTTGTTTACTGAGTGCAAGGCATTAAATGAATTCCACTGAAATACACAAGAATATGTAAGTCACATTATCTTATATTTCAGGAAGTTTAAATTTATCTGGTGATATGGTTTGGCTGTGTCCCCACCCATATCTCACCTTGAATTGTAATAATCCCCATGTGTCAAGGGCAGATCCATGTGGAGATATTTGAATCATGGAGGTGGTTTCCCCCATGCTGTTCTGGTAGTAGTGAATAAGTCTCATCACTATCTGATGGTTTTATAAGTGATAGTTCCCTGCATAAGCTCTTTCTTGCCTGCTGCCATGTAATACATTACTTTGCTCCTCCTTTGCCTTCCATCATGATTGTGAAGACTTCTCAGCCATGTGGAACTGTGAGTCCATTAAACCTCTTTTTCTTTACAAATTACACAGTCTCAGATATGTTTTTATTGGTGGCATGAAAACAGACTAATACAGTACATTGGTACCAGTGGCGGTGTGCTGCTGTAAAGATACCCAGAAATGTGGAAGAGACTTTGGAACTGAGTAACAGACAGAGGTTGAAACAGTTTGGAGGGCTTAGAAGAAAATAGGAAAATGTGGGAAATCTTAGAACTTTCTAGAGATTTGGAGGGCTCAGAAGACAAGAAGATGTGGGAAAGTTTGGAACCTCCTAGAGATTTGTTAAATGACTTTGACCAAATTGCTGATGGTGATATGGATAATGAGGTCCAGGCTGTGGTGATCTCAGATGGAGATGAGGAACTTGTTGGGAACTAGAGTAAAGGTCACTCTTGCTATGCAAAGAGACTGGTGGCATAGTGCCCCTGCCCTAGAAATCTGTGGAACTTTGAGCTTGAGAGAGATGATTAGGGTATCTGGGGGAAGAAGGAGACCTAGGAAGACAAAATTATTTCCTGGGCAAGCTCCAGGACCCCCTTGCTGTGTGCAGCCTAGGCTACTTGGTGCTATGCGCCCCAGCCACTCCAACCGAGGCCAAAAGGGGCAAAGGTTCAGCTTGGGCTGTGTCTTCAGAGGGTGCAAGTCCCAAGCCTTGGCAGCTTTCATGTGGTGTTGAGTCTGCGGGTACACAGAAGTCAAGAATTGAGGTTTGGGAACCTCCACCTAGATTTCAGAGGATGTATGGAAACGCCTGGGTGTATAGGCAGAAGCTTGCTGCAGGGCCAGGACCCTCATGGAGAACATTTGCTAGGGCACTGCAGAAGGAAAATGTGGGGTTGGAGCTCTTACACAGAGTCCCCATTGGGACACTGCCCAATGGAGCTGTGACAACAGGGCTACTGTCCTCCAGACACCAGAATGGTAGATCCACTGACATCTTGCACTATGCACCTGGAAAAGCCACATACACTCAATGCCAGCTGAGCTAAGCAGCTGGGACGGGGGCTATACCCTGCAATGCTACAGGGGTGTAGTTGCCAAGGCCATAGGAGCCCACCTGTTGCATCAGCATGACCTGGATATGAGACATGAAATCAAAGGAGATCACTTTGAAACTTGATGTCTCATTGGCAGAAGGGACTTGCCTTGTTTCAAATGAGACTTTGGACTGTGGAATCTTGAGTTAATGCTGAAATGAGTTACAACTTTGAGAGACTGTTGGGAAGATATGATTGGTTTTGAAATGTGAGGACATGAGATCTGGGAGAGGCCAGGGGCAGAATGATATATTTTGGCTCTATCCCCACCCAAATCTCACCTTTTATTGTGATAATCCCCACGTGTCGAAGGTGGGGCCAGGTGGAGATAAGTGAATCATGGGGGCAGTTTCCCCCATATTGTTCTCATGACAGTGAATAAGTCTCACGAGATCTGATTATAAATGGGTGTTCCCCTGCACAAGCTCTCTCTTGCTTTCCACCATCTAAGACATGATTTTGCTCCTCTTTTGCCTTCTGCCATGATTGTGAGGCCTCCCCAGCCATGTGGAACTGTGAGTCAATTAAATCTCTCTTCTTTATAAATTACCCAGTCTCGGGTATGTCTTTATTAGCAGCATGAGAGCAGACTAATACAGCTGCTATCAAATAATATTTCTGCCTTATGATTTTTATTCTATTGTCTTTTTCTGGCTACAACTAAAGGGATTGTGAAAGATCATTTGAGTGTATCTTAAGTAAGCAAGACATGTATACTCACGGTCATTCTCAGACATGAGCTTGTTACAGATGGCATGCTGTTTATTATTGTATCTATTGCTAATCTCCTCTATCTCGCCCCTGTTAAAAAAAAATCTGGTGGAAAAATAGTCTATTTTCTTAAGCAGATACAAAAATTGACAAAAAATATTCTTTATTTTCCGAGTATTTCTCTGTGTTTTCTATAATTTTGTTTTCCCTTCTCTCTGTTCTTTCTAGTTTATTTTTTCTTTTAATGGGTAATTTTTTTTCTAAATGTCATGAAAATTACTGACATTTTATTTTCTAATTTTGGAAATTTGGTATAGAAACACTTAGATCATATTTATGATAGAACAATGAAGTAGTATTTAATTTATATATACATTTTCTCAATTTTCTTACCTGTGTTTTTGTCATGTTAGCTCGAATCATCAGATATTATTATTAATCATAGCCTGTTTAAAATAAACTTGTTTTATCCATTCCACTACAGTATCCCAAAGATACAAGGGTTGTTTTTTAAAATTAGCAGGCATAAGGGCATAAAGAGAAGATAGATGTTGGAAAATTCACTTACAAGAACAAGGCGGAAGTGAGAAAAATCATTGAAATATATGTAACATATACATAATCAACTCAGTTTAGTGAATGAGACTGCGACAACCATTGTTTTCATTTTAGAATGAAATATAGCAAAATGAAAAGTCTAAACCAGTTCAAATTAAATTATAGTAGACCCATCTTGTCTGTGGAGGTGGGTCTTATCTGTGGGTCCCTGAAACTGTGGAGAGTACCAATCCCTGTATATACAATGTTGTTTTCTATACATATATACCTATGATAGTTTAATTTATTAATGAGTAACAGTAAGACATTAGCAACAACAATAATAAAATAGAACAATTATAACAGTATGCTAGCATCACTACTCTTGTGCTTTGGGACAATTATTAAGTAGAATCAGAGTTACTTGAACACAGCACTGATACAACTACAGTCAATCTGAAAACCAAGGAGGCTACTAAGTGACTCACAGGTGAGTAGCATTTATAGTGTGGGTATGGTGCAGCAGGAAATGATTCACGTTTCCAGAGGAACAAAGTGGAATGATGGGAACTGCCATCATGCTACTCAGAGTGGTGCACACTTTAAAAATATATGAATTGTTTCTGAAATTCTATATAAATTTATTTCTGGAATATTCCACTTAATATTTTTAGAGCATGGTTGACTGCAGTTAACTGCAACCACAGGAAACAAAACCACAGATTAGAGAAAATGATTGTACAAACATGGCAAAGTAGGTATGCAAAATAATTAGTTACATAATTGCTAGGCCTTATCCTTACTGTATGTAATAAACTACATTTCACCTCATTGGAAAAATAAAGGCCTATGAAACATGTAAACCAAAAAGTAACTGAGGCAGATTGCAATTGATTGGAGGTTTATTTTGCCAAGGTTGAAGATGCACCCGGGAAAAAGAAACAAATCAGAGTAGGATCTCTGACTTGTGCTTTTTCCAAAGATGGTTGTGGAAACTTCAATGAAAGGTTAAAATCAAGCAGTAAGGGAAGAAGAAAAAATAAAGGAGAGAGGGTAGGCAATGAGAAAAGTGTTTATATTATTGTGAGACTTTAGTGCTCAATCTACATTTTACATGTGAAAAAGAAGGGAATAAAGGAAAAAGTCAATTATGCTCTTGTCTTATACTCAGTAAATCTACATTTTACATAAGATAAACTAAGTATATAAGATTACAGGTATCTGCTTGTGAGCAAAAGGAAGGAAGTTTCTTGTGTGACTTTGTTCCCAAGGTAAATTTTCCCCTTGACATAGTAAATTTGGAATACCAAGATGTTTTTTTTTTTATTTCACAAACATCGCTATCTTAAAAGAAACATTATGTAATAGATTCAAAATACTTAATTCAAACATCAAGTATGTAACATATCACCTTCTAGTTTATATTTTGGAATACTTGACAAGCTAAATAAATATATAGAAAATTACTAGTGTAATTAAATTCTAAACAAGGTCTCATTGAGGAGCTTGTGCTAATAATTTCAGTATAATGGGATATACATAGTGATGCCAGCAGCATAGATATAGAATTAAAATAAAGAAATTAGTATTAACATTGATTAAAATATACAAAGGGAGCCAGGACAAGCTTCAGAGAAGTGATCAGAGAAAAAAGTTAAAAGCTATCAGTTTTATGTCCTATGATCATGAGAACTGATATAACAAGCTATTCCACATTAAAAACAGATTTTTCCTTCAGGCATAAGGACCTTTCTTTGACACAAGGGAGTGGGGAACACACCTGAATTATACCGATATATACAATAAAATATTGTACAAAATATACAATAAAATATCTCATCAGAGTTTATTATTATGGAAACAGAATGATTTGAATGAACATTGCTTCATTCTTTTCCATGAAACTACTAACAAGATAAAACACGATGTAAAAAATAACAAATAAGATTTGAAATTGTTCTAATATCAAAGTTGTTTATTTTATTTTCTAAAACTGTCAAATACCAGTAAATTGACCAGTTTTAATTAAAGCAAAAATAAATAAAATATTTTTATTATCTAGGATGATTTTTTAAAAATTGTACCAATTTTAACATTGAATCAGTTTTGATTTCATTAAACATTATTTATCAAACTGGATTGTATTCTATCCCTCTGTTTCTTCTCAGAGGCTACCGCTTTCATATATGTTTTACCACCCACGTGATCCAAAGATAGAAGCACCAAGATTTTCTGTAATTAGTGGAAAATAATGTGCCCATAGTCTATTTCTCTGTACGTGATCCCTTATCAATAATATGAATTTTACATTAGAAATTGTTTTATAAAGTTGTATGAGTCTTAAATTATAATGCTCTTTTTAATGTTTACCGAAATAATCACCAAGAGTAGTCACCTTCCAAAATTCATTGGTCCGACAAAAACACAGTAGAGTGAAGGGCCTGCTCCCATCAGAGCTTGCAGATAGCTGAACATGTGCAGATTTTCAGATGAGAATCAGTCGCATGCAGGGAGGGTGGTGCATCCCAACTCCACTGGGACAGAAGCTCCTGTGCTCAGTACCTTTCTAGACCTTGCCCTATGTATGCCTTCATTTGACTGTTTATTAATATTTTTATAATAAGCTGGTTGATGTGAAAAAATTAGATTTTATGAACTGATTAACTTAAAGAAGTAAAAATTGTTAATATTACGTAAATTAGTCTTAATTTGTCATATGAGAGCACAATATTCTTAAATAAATTAAAGAGACTTCCTAAATATTTCCAAAGTAGTTCAACAATTGAAGTATCTGTAAACACACAATCCAGGACCGCTGATCTTTCCATATATGCACAAACTTCATAATAATGATGGAAAAATGAATTATTTTAAATTGGAAAATGTATAAGATTTCAAAAAGTTTCTGTACATCTGAAAATAATTGGTAAAGCACTAAAATATCAGCTAGAACCCGGGCCCTTACACTGTATGAATTTAAAGAAGTAGATTCATCTCTCAGTAATGAATTTGTTCCATTTTTTTAAATGTTTGTACTCTCGTTTGTGTAAACTACTGGGCAAGTGTGCACTGTAAGTGAATATGACATATGGCAACACATTATACTGTCTCTCACACTGAGATAAAATGTTCTCAAATCTACATATTATAAATAAAATAAGTATATATAATATATAAACATACATTGTACATATATAATAAATATACATCTATAATACACATATATAATTATACACATATATAAAAATATATGTACATATATAATATGTAAATATTGTATATATATACACATATAATATGTAAATATTGTATATATAATATATACATATACAATATTGTATACAATATATATGTACTATATATGTATTATACATTATGTATAATGCATAATGTATAATGTAATATATTATACATATATTACATTAATATTATACATATATTACGTTATGTATTATGTAATATTGGAGATGTAGGTATAATACATAATATTGTATACACATATAATATATAACACATATGTGTATGTATAATAATATATATTATATAACATATATATTACATTTATTATGGATATATGTATATATAATGTATACCTATACAAAAGTATATGTATATTATATATGTACATATTATGTATACTATATACATTAATATATGGCACGATTACAACTTCTTTATTCGATACTTGGAAACCATTGAGAAGAAGAAATTTCTTGCTACTTGTTACCATCATTCAAGAGAACAGCAAACTATATATTGAAGTAGGTAAAATAGACTTTCTGATACTAAATATGTACACATTATGTCTATTTCTTTTTCTGCTCTTTGTTATGTGACCCTCCCTGTCCATCCCAAGTGTTGTGAGTTTTCTTGTAGTTTCACTTTCCCAAATTTATTTCTTCCTCTACTTAAGCACTATATGAATGTATCATTGTATGTAATCATTTCCCCTCAGTGGTTTTATTTTTGTTAGTTTCTTAAGGGCATAATTTATACATTTCAAAAGACATATAAGAAGCCTAGTGACTAAAATTTAATTAGTGCCATGCCAAAATGTATTTACTTCATTGAGAAAATAATGAAGTCTTCAAATGGTACATTTTAGCTGATGTCATAGCCTTACAATAAATGCATGAAGATATTACCATTAGACTAGGAGGAAATGCAGCCAGTGTTGACCTAAATATAAAAATATTTTCACTTTACTTCTAAGGACAAAGCAATATTAAATAGTTATAATTAATATTATAACTGTATTTTAGCATAGATTTGTAATTGATGCAAAACCATTAACTTTTCTTTAAGTAGATATAAGTAAACAATTGTGAGGTACTTAATATTGGAGATGTATTTCCATTTGCAAGAGTAATGAAGTGATTACTTAACAGAAAGGAGCATTACTAGCCTGAGTAACAGCAGAATGTTTTCTTGAGATGCAGTAGTTTCAGTTATAGTTTCATAAATTTTTCGTCTTTTTTATAAAAATACAATTCAAGACTACATTGTTATTTCATCACATGCTATTATTTTCTTAAATGATTTTTATGATTTTATACTATTTATAAAAATTTAAATGACATAAACATACTGACATCCAACCAATTTTTGCCTTTGGCTCTAATTTAATATTTTTGCTGAATATTAATTTTATACTTAAAAACAATAAGTTTTGCAGGTATTTCTTCTAACGTGAGTAAAGGGTTCTGCCCAATTAATATTTTTCCCTAATAGTCTGGGCAGTAACTTCGTATAAGTGAACAAGGCAACTGTGGTATTTCTCTCCAACTTCTTTTAGCATCTTTCCCTTTTTTAGGGTCAAACTTCAGAACATATCAATCTTGTCACTAAAAAACACGAATAAAGAGAGCAAAAAATTGTTACTTGTGTAACTGTATTTTACAGTAGCTCTAAAGAATCTGAGGAGATTGATACTGTAATTATGAAAATAAGTACAGTTCAGCTGACTAGTGCCTAAACTATTAGTCATTAAAATAAGAAAGAGACATATTATTTAGAGAAGTCTTACTAATTTGCTGATATTCAAATAATACCCAAGCCATATATACAACAGATTAACTGCTCTGTTTTATGCATCATAAAAGATTGCATTTCTTTTTTAAATATGCAGACTATATGAAAATTGTGATTTCTTACAAAAATTGTAGTGGTAAAAAGTGTATTTCATATATGTACTTATCTCTCTGTCCATCTACCTGTACTCAAAAAAATGGATTTATTCAACCATATTTTCTGAAATAGCTCATCAAATTCATATTAGGTAGTCCCTTGCCTGCGTAAATCAAATAGAAATTTGTGACAAATATGTGGATAAATGTTGATGTCATATTGAAATTCATATTTAAATTGATACTTCTAATGTATTTTCTAAATGATTATGAATTAACATTACAGGTTGTGAAAGAAGGCAAGCTAAAGATGTAGTATAATTATTTATAAGGCTCTGGAAATTAAAATAGAACAAAAAATAATCTGGATTTTTTTACAAATTCCTAACAACCCACACATTATATTCATTTTCTTTTGTTACCTGTCAAAGTTCAGCATGAAACTCATTAAAAGCAAAGAAGCACTTTGCATCTTTTCTAGTGACATGAAAAAGACTATAAAAATTTAATACTGTGGCACAATTTTACTTAACAGTCATCTACATTTTGGTTGCAAGTAAAAATGCTTTCAAATGTATTAATATAGTGGAAGATGATTTTCCTAAACACATTTTGTTTAATTGTAATTCTGTGTTCAATAGCATAAAATAAATGGAGAACTTGTTATTTTCCTACTAAATAAGGGTTATGTACTTTAGTGGATATCTGTGGGTGTGCGTTTGTGTGTTGCATTTGTGTATATCTTGATGGTAAGTAGTAAAATGAGGGCATTGCTTGAGAAATCGTTATACCTGAGCCCAATTACCTGTTAATGGTGAGGCATATAAACACAGTTTTCATGCAGGTGTTGTTTCTAACTTTGATTGCCATTCCTGACTCTCCAATTTCACTTCTTCTCTTTTTTTGCCATTTTCTTTTCTTTTACCTCAATTTTCTGTTGAATAGTAACTCCAACATAGGATCTGGAACCACAGTATCTAGATGATCTGAGGGACTGGATGAAGAATATCATGTAAGTGAGAAATTTGTTTTCCAATAGGCCAAAACTTTAGTATGTATCATTTTTAAATGTAAACCAAATTGTGTCTGGGACAGGTTTCAATCAATTTAGAAGTTTATTTTGCCAAAGTTAAGGACATGCCTGGAAAAAAATAAAGGAGCCCAAAAACCATAGGAACAATCTGGTCCCTACCTTTTTTCGAAGATGATTTTGAGGGCCTCAATATTTAAAGGGGAAAAGCAGGCTGGAAGGGAAAGAGGAAGGTATGGTCCCGTACTGAGTCCATGTGTTGTTGCAAGAGAAAAGGAGCAGACACAGGAAGTCAATTATGTATTTGTCTCGCATTCAGTAAATCGGCACTTGACATAAGGTAAAGTGAACATAGACCAAGCTACCTGCAGACAGATATATCTGGCCTTTTATCTGTAGCTATCTGCTTAGGAAGAAAGAAAAGCCAATTTCTTGCATGACTCAGCTTTCAGCCTAAGTTTTTACTTTTGGCATAGTAAATTGGGATCCTGAGATTTTCTTTTCTTTTCACAGTAATAAGTTAAAATGTGTTTTCCTCCTTCTCAAAAAGTCCTGAACCAAATAACGTTAGTGGATAACTTGAGGAAAGTAAATAAATCTAATAGAAAATTAACATAATATAGTTATTTAAAAAATAGACTGTGGAGTTACATATGGTTTTGCGTTCTGGTTCTTCTCACTAATGGTGATTTGCCATCAATTCTACTACTTGTCCTGTCAAAGCCTCAGCTCTATCTGTATAAAATGAAAATTATTCCTTTATTCAATAAACACTTTACAGCTTTAAATGGTAAAACTATGGTAGAATCTACAATAACCAATTTCTACTTCACTGAAGAGATTACACAATAGAACCAATATCCTACTTACTCATGATTAGTCCTTTCATAGGCTAATCTCTAGTAAATGCTCTCAACTCAGCTATCATAGGTCAATTCCATCTACTTTAAAATCTGTTTACACTTACTGTATTTGTGATTATAGTTACAACACTTGAGTGACTATATCTGTTATCTATTGCCATGATAATGTTGCATAATGAGCAACTTAAAACATTAGTGGTATAAAATAATAAATTCTTATGTGATTCATTGGGGTCTAACTGTGAGCTTGGTTGGGGTTTCTGACTCAATCAAACATTTGCAGTCAATTAACAGTTGGCTTACAGCTGTCCTCAAGTCAGTGGTTGGCTGACTGTCAGCTGGTCTAGAATGGCTACAGATGGCATAATTTGGGCAATATTGCCCTGCCTCGTGTCTATTTTTCATCTTCCTCCTGGCTACCTTGGGCATAGTTATGACCGAGTTGCACATGAAAAGAAGAGTATGCAAGTGCTTCTTCAAGTCTCTGTTTGCGTCATATCTGCTGACATCACACTGGCCAAAGAAAATTATATAACCCACCAAGAAATCAGAATAAGGGAGCAATAACAGTTTTTGCAACAAAAGGAATGCATACAGGTATAGGTGAAGAACTGAGGCTACTTTTACAAACTACTATGGTCTACGGTCTAATAGTAGTTATTTTCCTGCATTCAAAATATGCACATCCTAACTCAGGATACTCATAGTCTCATCCAATCGTAATCAAGCTCAGAGTACAGAATCATAGGAACTATATCAAGTCTGGATGTGACACCCCCAATATAGAAAGTTATGAACTAAATAGACAATGATGAAATAGGAATAGTATAAATACAGAACAAATTATCATGCAAAAGAGGAATGAATTGAAAACATTTAGCAGTCATTAGCTCTAATGTCTTGTGGGGTAAATGTTGCCATGTTCCTCTCATTATGGGATGGGAAATGTTGTTTAAGCCACAGTTCTTCTCCATTCCCCCGTACGTTGTTCCGCAGCACTCTTGAATCTGTTTGTTGGAAGGGAGTTTCTTTGCAACATCATCCTCTTTGTTTATTTCTAAAAAAGTATTAGGAAATATGCCTTTTGCTTAACTTTCTCAATCTACTTTCTTTCCATAAAATGATGAGAAGCTTTCATAAATCTTAACCAATCTTAGTCTCTTAACATAGGCTCATTGTGCTTCTATATCAAGGTCTCAAAAATTCTTGACTGTTAAAAAATGCTCTCAAGTTCTACTCGATGTGACAAAAGTTAACACAAGAGTTCTTTCCAGGACTCTTTCTCTAGATTGAATCACTACTAATTTTCACATGGTAATATACTGTAGAAAACACCCTTAATATTTCTTTTTTTCCAACTTTTATTTCAGGTTCAGGGGTACGTGTGCAGATTTGTTACGTGGGAAATTTGCATGTCCTGAGATTTGGTGCAGAGATTATTTCATCACCTGGTAATGAGTATAGTACCTGATAGGTAGTCTTTCTATCACCCCCCTTCCCATTCTCCACCCTCAAGTGGGCCCAGGTGTCTATTGTTCCCCTCTTTGTGTTCACGTGTACTCAATGTTTAGCTTCCACTTGTGTGAGAATATGTACTATTTGGTTTTCTCTTCCCGCATTAATTAGCTTAGGATAATGGCCTCCAGCTCCATACATATTCCTGTAAAGGATGTGATCTCAATCTTTTTTATGGCTGCATAGTATTTCGTGGTAAATATATACCCTATTTTGTTTTTACTCAATCCGCCATTGATGGGGATCTAGGTTGATTTCATTTCTTTGCTTTTTTTTTTTTTTTCCTTGAGACAGAATTTGCTTTTGTTACCCAGGCTAGAGTGCAATAGTGTGATTTCAGCTCACCACAACCTCCACCTTCTGGGTTTCAAGCAATTCTCCAGCCTCAACCCCTCGAGTAGCTGGGATTACAGGCATGCACCACCATGCCTAGGTAATTTTGTATTTTTAGTAGAGCCGGGGTTTCACCATGTTGGTCAGGCTGGTTGCAAACTCCCGACCTCAGGTGATCTGCCCTCCTCGGCCTCCCAAAGTGATGGGATTACAGGCGTAAGCCACCGTGCCCGGCCTTCTTTGCTATTTTGAATAGTGCTGTGATTAACATGCATGCATGTGTCTTTATGGTAGAACGAATCAATTTATATTCCTTTGGGTATATATCCAGTAATTGGATGGCTGGGTCAAATAGTATTTGTGTTTTAAGTTCTTTGAGATACCTCCAAACTGTTTTCCACAGTAGCTGAATTAATTTACATTTCCACTAGGAGTGTATAAGCATTTCCCTTTCTGTACAACATTACCAGCATCTGTTATTTTTTTACTTTTTAAAGCCATTCTGACTGGTGTCAGATGGTATCTTATAGGTTATTTTGATTTGCATTTCTCTAATGACTAGTGATGTTGAGCAGTTTTCGTATGTTTTTTGGCCATGTGTATGTCTTTAGAGAAGTGTCTGTTCATATCCCATTTTTAATGGGATTGTTTGGTTTTTGCTTAATTTGTTTAAGTTCCTTGGAGATTCTGGATTTTAGATCTTTGTTGGATGCATAGTTTGCAAAATTTTCTCCCATTCTGCAGGTTCTGTTTACTCTGTTGGTAGTGTATTTTGTTCTATAGAAGCTCTATAATTTAATTAAGTCTCATTTGTTAATTTTTGTTTTTGTTGCAATTGCTTTTGGAGTCTTCAGCGTTAAGTCTTTGCCAGGGCCTGTGGTATTTCTTAGGTTTTCTTCTAAGATTTTTATAGTTTTAGGTTTTGGTATCATTCTGATACCAAAACGTGGCAGAGACACAACAAAAACAAAACTTCAAACAAAACTTTAGGCCAGTATCTCTGATGGCCATAAATGCAAAAATCACCCCCTACCCAAACTCTAGCAAATGCTTAATATTTCTAGAGCCTATTGTATACAACTGAAATGTCCAACGTGGCACTGCGGTAATTCTTTCAAAGGTCTTAACAAAAAGTGTCATACCCAAACCTTTGGTTCTATTGTTAGCCTGAGGCTATGTCTTAGTTGGATATATTTTGTTATTGTTAAAGGCTAGATTAGAGAAACAGTTTTAATTATCATTCTAGTAAATCCCTGAATCTCTGTATTCCCTCTAAATTCTGCTTGTAAACTAGCCATGTTTTTTCTTAGACTGTATCATTCTTTTATAAACTTATAGAGATTTTGTGAAAGCAAACCTATGTATTATTCTGCTTGGAAAACTGTTTACTTAGGCACTGAAGTTTACTAGATACTTTTGTATTTTTGAAGTTACTACAGGTGACTAGAAAACCATAATGTTCCACTCCACTTGACTAAATTTTAGATAGGTAACTTTCTGACTCTTGGCCCCCATTCTCCTTTACCTTGGAATATTTATTTTAGCAAATTTGGAATTCTTTGATATATAAATCTGTTATAAAGCTTCTTGCCAGCTTGACAATCCGAGAATGTCTTTCTCAGTGATCTAGTAGCCATCCTTTGAAATTTAATCATTAAGGAAAATAGAGCCCATATATCCCAGTTTTTGTGGAAGAGTAGAAACCTAATGTCAGTGGTTTCCTCTCTCCCTGTTGTAGAACTACCTGCTGTCTTGAAGATAGAAGAAAGAGTACTTCTTTTGGTAAAGACAATTAGCAAACACACGTGGCTCACTATCCCCCGCCCCAACTCTTAGCACCTCTCTGGCTACTTGATCTGTGCTCTCTTCTCTGTTGGTGGTAAGAGTATCAGAATAAAATCAACTTATTTGGGGGCATCTTGTCAGGTGCAATTTTTTCTTTAACAGAGGTTAGAGTTTTCACAAACATTTAGCCACCACAGAATGTGATTAGTCATTTTATAGTCTCTTCGAATAGTTTTCTCACATTTTTCCTTCTACTTCACCATTTTTTCTTGCTTTTGGGTACCACTCAGGCATAATGCTTATGCAATTTTTTAGGTTTTATTTGTTTATTTTAATTGCCATTTGCTTTTGGCACTAAACTCTTCATCAACTGTATAGGACCACATTAATGATGGGTGAAAAACCACCTTGCAACCTCGTGGCATTTAACAATCAAGGTTTATTCATTTCATGGTTCACTAGGGTTCAGCTGAATTGGGCTGCTCTTGGCTAAATCGGGCTGAGCTCATTCACGTTTCTGTGATCAGCTCTGGTTTGGCCAGGCAGTTCTGTAAAGACTGTTGGCTTACATCACATGTGTAGAGGTCAGCTGTTTATCAGATTATTTAGAAAGACCTGGACATGTACTACAGAGACAATGTGTCCATGTGTCTTCCATTTTCTATCAGGCTAACCTTAGGCATGTTTCCACAGCCATTGCAGAAGTATGCAGAGGTAGTGCAGGCAAATCTTGGAAGCAGTTCAATTTTTATTTTTTTAGTTTTGCCTGTCACAACTGCTTATATGTCATATGACAAAGGAAAATACATGGTTGAATCCAGAGTTAGAGTGGGAAGCCTCTACAGGATTACATTGTGTAAGGCAGGAATGTAGGGACTGGTGGAAATTGGGATATCAACATAATAAATCTAGCACAACAGTACAAATCGATAAAATATGTATTATAAAAAAGACCAGATAAATGTTTCTTTGAATGCTGTGAAAGATTTAATAAAGATAATTTCCAAATAAAGATTATCTATTGAATTAAATAAAAAAAGACAATTATAAAACATTGAGAATATGTATATAAACTTGCAGGAGAGTTTTCTCATAGTAATTCCCAAATGACTTTCCATTCTTAATCATTTTATAGAGATTAAAAACGGCCATCAAGGAAGGTGACTTATGGATACGATTGACCTGAGGAAAAAACAAGGGAAAATCTAATTAGCAGACCCGTATTGAATGAAATATTTTAGTAATATATCCAAAAAGTGGTGAATAAGTGATCTAGTTTTAAATATAATTTTTATGATGTAGAGTTTTTTAAAAAATTGTAGTTTGTTTAAATTGATTTTTATCTGCATGCACAAATGCATATGTGTCCTTATTTTAGTTACGAAGAGAGCTTTTACTGTGAAGTGTTAAGTACTGTGCTGGCATGTGATATGGACTCACTACACTGTGTGTTAGATTCTGTGAGTAATATTTCTTTAAGATATCCACTGTCCTTCAGCACATTTAGGAGATTACTACAGATTTTCCTTTGTAAATTTTGATATAAACTTTTTGTACATGTGTTTACCTAAATGTGTTATCCTGTTCCTTAAATTTCTTTCCATTTAAATTTCCAACCATTTTTGCTTAGTAATTACGTCTCAAGTTTAATCCCAGATCCTAATGTTACTTCAGTCTCTACCTTCAACCACTTGTAACTGCTTTCTCTTCAGCTTTCATAGTGTACTTGGAGCTCTTTTATGTTATTGGACTCTTTATTTCTCCTTATATTTTCATATGTCTCTGATGTTTATAAACTGAATGATGAGGAAAGACCTGATCTCTTGCCTAGTGTAATCAGGGCTTGGATAAAATAGCAATTCAACATAGCAGAGCACTGATGTGACCAGGAGGCTATATTGCATGTCCTATAGCTGATCAGGACACGAAATGGAGGTTTATAGGAAATCAACTTCTTTTCCCAGAAGGCACCTTGGAGCACAGCAGCTTGAACTTAATACTGACCTTTCTGGTCTCTTCATTGATCCCAAAAGGTACCCTCTAAGCAAACTATCTCTTCTTTCAGCAATTCTGTATAATTTCTAATGGGGCTGGCTGAGATGTTATTTACTGATTTTGCTGAAGGAAAAGATTGTAAGGATACTACTGCCAAGGTAAAGATCATGTCTTTCTGAGGTAAACTGTGATGGCCATGTGTAAGAAAGACAAACAATAAAAACAGCGGCTATCTCTTGATGGTAATGTTTTAGCTATGCAGACATTCACAGCTACAATATGAGAGCTAAAGCAAGGCTTACCTGAACCTGCAGCGTTATTTTCAAGTGGCTTCCAATTATCTCTGGCAAAGTCAGCTGCATGACTTGCTCAGCCTTCTGCCTCAGATCCGTTGTTGACAGTCAATTTCATTGGGAGGCACCACAGCTCTAGTAGGCAAAGCAATGTTGTTAATACAACCTGCAATAGCTATTCAGTCTTCTGAGGTAGATCCAGCTTGTTGGCAGATACAGGGAGAGTTACAAAGATAAGACTACCAAGAAGCACCAAATAAAATAAAGTAAACTGGGTAATGTTTCTCCTATGAAGACGCACTTTCAAGAGAGTATGCAGCTTACCCTCCTTCCCACAATTTTAAATGCTCTCTTCTTTCTAGGTGAGACATTTCCTAAAAAAGGTTTATTAATCTCTGCACTATTGACATTTTGGGCCAGAACATATTTTTTTTTATCATGATATGCTATTATAGGATGTTTAGCAGCATTCCTGGCCTCTATTCAGATCCAGTAACAGCCCCTATTATTATAACCAAGGTGTCCCCTGACATTGCCAAGTGTCCCTTCTGTGGAGACAAAAATCACCACCAGTTGAGAACCAGTATTCTAGAAACATTCTTACCATGCCCTGTAGCCATGATAGTAACCTCACAGCAGGGTTCAAGAGGTCATTTAATTACCACCAGATTATCTCACCCTCATGGTCAAAAAGTAGTCATAAAATACTAATTTGCACTAGTACTAAGTTTACAAAAATTAGCACATTACCTATGGTAGAATTACAGCGATGGGACCCTTGTAGCACAGGGCTTAGATAATTGGCCATCAACAACCAGGCAGAAGAAAGCAACAACTTCATGTTAGTGTTTCCTCAGCCCTAGCATGTGTAAGCCATATTTATAGGCCAAATGAGGAAGTCAGGATAGAAGAAAAAAAATGAAGATTCAGGGGGCATCTGATCCTATGGGTACGTGTTCTATTTCTAGCCCTAGATCCCTATATCACAGTTGTGTTACTCCTGTCATTTTCCCACTCATAAACTACTGGGATAACAGGCAGCTGAAAACGGATGGATTACCCTATAAGTAGTTTTTTCTATGTTTTTCTCCCCAAAGTGGAATACATTTGAAGGTGAGAGGTGATATTATTAATACTTATTCTGAGACAACAGGTATAAATACTATGTTCCTGGAAAGGATGTTGTGGATGACCCTATCCAGTAAGGGAAAGCAGGCAGGCCCAGCCTTTCATAATTGACTTCCCCAAACTAGGCTAGGCCAGAAGGGTCCTGTTTTACACTTCTCTAAGGTCAGTAAGAGGATACAAAGACAAGCCATCTGATCCCGTGGGTACCTGTTCTTACTTATTAGATGCTTTTTTCTCTCTCTAAGGATATTATTGAAATATACATTTTTTTTTGTTTCTTCTTTCTCCTTCAAGTTGTTTTTTCCCCTTTTGTTTCATCTCTGACTTTGATATAGTAGCTCAATTAATAGTGTGGGGCGTTTTGTCTGTCTGTTCTTATTTATGGGAGGGTCAGTTAAAAGTTAATTGGAGAGTCTCTGCCTATTGCTGGGTAAATTGTGGCATTTACTAGTATTGTTTGTTCATTAGGGAACACTTATGTTACTTCATGTAAGATTGTTTTTTCCCCTTTGGATGGTGATATCCTAGCCTCATCCACAATCAATGATATAATACTATATTCTAATACCTGCATGTTATAAGTCTGGCTGCTATCTTTCCAGAAACCAAGTGAAAAGAGAGGGTGGGGACATAATCTTTGCAAGGTAAATTTAGATCAGTTTCTCCCCTGTTTTTATTTTTTTTCATTTTCCAAGACATTTTTTGCCTTTCTATCATCTTTTTTCTTTGAAAAATATGTTTTATAAAAAGTCATTTTCTGTCACTAGTGAGATTTGGTGAATATGGAAGTAAAAGCATCATTTCAATTCACCTTGTTTATTCAGAAATCTTATCCTGATTTTCTTAAGGAAGAAGACATATTACAATAAATAAGAAATTGGAGGATTAAACTCTTCGTATTATATCAGTATCCCTCAGAAAGCCATCAGAACTGCATCCAGATATTTTTTACTACAGTGCCAAGTTACAAAATAAGGAACTATGATCAATTCAAGATGCTAACCTTCCAGTGAAACTCTATTAATAGAAATCTACCTATTAGTCTGAAAGATTTCCCAGAAACCCTAGTAATATCAAACAGTCAGTAGATTTTTTTTTTTTTTTTAACCGACACAAGTAAGCTCAATAGAGAGAAAAGCTTCAGTTACAGAAAGAGTGATTAAATCTCAGACCATTTGTATCACTACCTTGTAACTCATGAGGCACCAGCTGTTGACTCCAGTTTTATGGCTCATAAATGGAAGGGTATACATTAATATCCCTGCAGTATAAAATGCTCCCAAAGGTAGAGTAGAACTATCAGCGAATACATTTACATGAATTTCAAATTTTTTTAATTCAGTGTACGCAGACACTTTCTGTGTATTATGTCTGACATATATTTTAAAATAACTTGATGTCTTGGTCAATGCTAATGCTTTTAAGCTGTGCATTTTATATTCTAAAATATTGTATTGGTAAGTTTCTAGCTACAGGAAAGAGAACATGAAACTGGTCTTCAGTTGTTCAGCATTTAAACAAAAACTTTTTTTCCTTTCAACTTATTCCTTTGATTTTAAGAAAGCATAACTCACTTATTCAATCCTTAGACCACACGTGTCAGATATTTCAAGTTATGCTTTTCTCTACTCTGTCATGTTAAACAACAATACTCCAATTAAGTATGGTGAAATATTAGAAGTGTGCTCCTGTTCTTACTTTTCCTCTGATAGGCTCTGACTGTTTGCATAAATAAACCATATAAATAAAAATGATGCCAAACAAAGGTATTTCTACTGCTTAAGTAAGTTAAGGGCAGTGGGAAAGTAGGAAGTCTCCATTAACCAAAAGCCTGAGGCTGATCAATCACAGGTTCCTGTCCTTTGCAGGGACATGGATGAAGCTGGAAACCATCATCCTCAGCAAACTAACACAGGAACAGAAAACCGAACATTGCATGTTCTCACTCATAAGTGGGAGTTAACAATGAGAACGCATGAACACAGGGAGGGAAACATCACACAGTGGGGCCTACTGGGGGGTTGGGGGAAAGGGAAGGGAGAGCATTAGGACAAATACCTAATGCATGTGGGGCTTAAAACTTAGATGATGGGTTGATAGGTGCAGCACACCACCATGGCACATGTATACCTATGTAAGGAACCTGCACGTTTCAGCAGGATTCCTCTTTCTTTTATTAGAGCACATGTGTAGTGTAAATTCATTTTATTTTATGTAATAATTAAAAGGATCAAATAATAATAAAATATAATCTACGGATATAATATGTGCTCTTTAAAGGTTATGTGACCTAATGCCATTGCAAAAATGAACAAGTTCTTTTGGCATTGTATGATATCAATTCTGTTGAAACTCTCCTTAATCAAGATGTAAAATATTAAGTGTTTTGATTTTTTAAACTTTGCTCTCTCCAAATATTGCTAAGAGACATCATTTCTAATGTTTCTAAACTAAGTAAACATACAGTTAGAAATCACTCCTTACTTAGAAAATCCAGACTGATATATATGATATGCCTAGTCTCTAGCACCAGCACAATATCAGTTTTGGTAATGAAAAAGAAAGCCTGAAAAAAAATATGCATCTATAGGAATTTCAGACCTCAAAATGTATGTGCAAAAATAGATAATATTGTTTAAAAAGATATCAGCATCTGATTTCCTGTAGTAATTTAGTGAGTAAATTGTTTTATTTCACCTGAAAATAATGATGGCATAAACCTCCTTTCTTATTTTTAATCACATTTAAATTGTTTCTGATTTTAGCATAACCATGTTCTTCAACAAACTTATGTTTCATCCTTAACTGATTAAGACTTGAGGGATTCTTGTCCGCGTTGCATCAGTCCATTCTATTATCTCTTTAAAATTTCTACAGGTCAAAAAATATTTTGCATCCCGCATAAAAGTGATTTTACATTTAAATGCAATTCATTCTGCTAAAAACTAACCCTTGAATAAAGAGTGATTTTATCCTGATTGTAAATATAGGGCTACAGAATTGTGTCAATTACATACCTTAAAGCATTTAAATTAAATGAAATACAATGCTGCATAATACTATCCATCTACTCATAGTAAGATTATCTTTAATTTTTTTTTTTTTTTACCAAACTAAGCCCAATTATTGTTTCAAAATGTTTTAGTGCCAACAATATGGGGAAAAAATGAAAAGAACATAGTCTTCCAGAATAGATTATATCTTATAAATGTACATAAGCTGCTGAAATGTAGATTTCATAGAGAAATATAGATCTTATGCTATTACGAGCATAAATTTACTTATATCAATTTTAGCTTCATGTTTAAATAAATAATTTAAAACAATTTATTACCCTGCTACCCATTTAATTGACCTCTTTCCTATTGCTTACATCAAATTATATGCATTAAAAATGATAACTATTATTTAATTTGACATGATAATCGAATTACAGACAATGTTCCCCACCACAAGGATCAAGATTAGTTTTATAGATCATACATTTATAGATTTAATTTGATCACGATTGTAAAAAACGTTTGCAAGCAATTGACAACAGAAAAACTCAAGGCAAATAAATCATCCTGAAATAATTTTGGCAAAGCTTTATTTTTTCCTAAATATTATTTCTCTTATAGAAACTGTTATCTTTGTTTGCAAACAAAGGGTACTCATTTACACAAGTGCCTTTTTGAGGATCATTTGAGATGTAAGTGCACAGAAAACCATCTCAGTAACTACACAGTTCAGTCTTTTGAAGAATAAAAATGTCATTTAAGATACAATAGAGTTTCAAGATCTCTAGTCTGACAGTTGCTCTGATTACTCAAAGTTCTAGCATTAGTTCCTTTAGAAGAAAACATTCATTGATCACTATTCTTGTGACCCACCACTGTGGATATTCAGTTACTTTTTGTCTCTAATCTATATATATCTTTGATGAGTAAAATTTTGGCATAAATAGTGAGGATTTATCATCTTATTATTCTCATCAAGTCCTTTAAATTCTTACTGGAGGTTGTAGTATGCCATCCCAAACCTCTTTTAGTACTTATATCCCCAGCTTCTGACCGTATTGGAAGCTAACAATGCTCAGCCGAATCCATCTCCGGGAATTGTCATCAGTCAGGAAGATCTAATTTTTCCTGGGTCACTTCTTTCCAATCCCACTCTAACGATTGGTCTCTGCAGTGGTACAAAGGTCTGACTTTCTTCCTCAGGGAATAATTCCATTCTAAGTCTATAGCACCCTGTCAGATTAACTGAGGCTGTTTGTCTTGCTGCATCTCAGTTCATCTCCTCTCTGTGTCCCATTATACTTCTTTCTTACAGATGTTGGTCCAGCACAAAAATCTCCTCATAGAGTCTATTTCCTAGAGAAGCCAATATAAGACCTTTGGTACTAGGAGTGCTCCAAAGTAGTAGATATTTAGGTGAGACTTTGGACATGGATCACCCACCAGCAGGCTGGTAATGAGGACATTATTATTGCTGAGGCAGGAAACATACTGGCAGGTGCAATGTCTTAATTTTTTTTGAGAAATATTGGTGAAATATTAATGATAAAACTAAGATACTCAATGGTGTTGTTGGAGCAAACAATGGATCATAAATAGATAGTGAAAGGTTGAAGATAACCACATTTTAGGTAAAGTGTGAACATCATAGGAATTATATTTATGAAAAAACTACAGAGTGTGTAGCTTTTTTTTATCCAGGATAAGATCTATGAAAACAGCTACCGCAGATGCTGAAACAAGAGAGGATGAAACAGGAAGTTAGATTAAATTATGGCCTTAATTATACAGTAACCTGCAATTGAATCTGGCAAATGTGTTATTTTCCATCCTTATAACAAAGGAGGACCAGAAGCATTTCACAATCTCATGAGACAGAAAACAGTGCATACATATGATGTTAATCCAGGATTAGTTGGATTAATATCTCCTGCCCTGTGTTGTAATATAGTCTCAATTGATATGGACAATCTATATAATCCACTAAATATCACATTAGTCAATAAGCAAGAATTGACAAGAAAATTGGAGGTAAGATTCGGTAAAACACGTTTGCTCCAGAACACAGGAGATGTAAATTTTTTAAATTCAAGGCTTTGCCTTCTATGTGACCTTTTTTTTTTTTTTTTTTTTTTTTTTTTTTTTTTTTTTTTTTTGGCAATCCAGGTGTCTAGAGGATGTGGGGCCATACACTCTGAAGTAAAAGAGAAATCATTGCATTTACATGTCATACCAATAAAAAAGAAATGCCACATCTGATAGTCTTCTTCTGGTTCTGGAGGCAAGCAGCAGCATATTTCACAGTTGTAAATAATACTGTACCACTTTTACATAAAAGACATAAAAGATTATCAGGTTTGAGTAGGACTCAAAATAGGAAAGGGCTTTAAGATCCAGATAATGATTCTCACAACCCTGTCATTTGATCAATATAACTGGACAGACATTAGAAATGTAACTTTTGTTTTTAGAATATTCTTTGTGAAGTTTATGGTAACCCTAGTATGAAAATCATGGTTTTGAACTTGTTGACTAATGGACCAGCTTTTTAAATATGTAACAAGTAATTGTACAGTGTACAAAAATATCTCTGATATGCTACAGGCCTGGCAGAGACAGAGAGTATGACTGAAGGACAGGAAGTGACCATGGGATCAGGACTGCCCCATCATAAGCCAGGTTCAGTCACAGCCAACAAATCAGAGGTAGAGCTGGCCCGACAAGAATCTATTTTATGGTGGAATTGGTATGTTTAAGATCAGATGCAAGCAGAAGAGGACACAAATACACTGTATAAGTAGGTAACCCCCATGTCATCCACTACTGTCACGCTGGAGCTTCTTCCTCAGTTCAAATCTATGGCTCCATTGGGTTTCCTTATGATTAACAAATAAAGAAGGAAAAAGATAAAGCTTGCTTAATAGATGGGTTGCTCATCATAGAGTGCAAACTGATAAAGGACTGCTGCTGCACTAAAGCTAAAATCAGAAGTAGTCTTGAAGATCAATAGTTAGGAAAAAATCCTCCCAATAGGCACCATTTCACCCACTTTGTATAGAAAGATCAGGACAAGGTAAAAACATAGTCTGACTAATGAAAATGGTGAACAGCTTGGCTGGTTATTCCATAAACCTAGAAAAAAATGGAATATTTAACATAGGAAGAAACAAGCTGATTAACTTATAGACGTGATCATAAAATGTGAGGGTCTTTGAATCCCATGCTAATGTTCCCTAAATAGAATTCACTATGGAAGGGGCACTAAATAATCAAATAGACAGAATTACTAAGTCAGTTGACATCCTCTAGCATCTGCTATCAGCCTGTCTAGTTCTAGTACAATGGATGCATGCACTGAGTAATCATAGAGTCAGGGACAAAGGCTAAACATACTCCCCAAACATGAGCTTTCATTTACCAAGGCTGATTTATCTAGATACGGTTGCATGACTATTCTGCCAGCCATAGGCCAATGCTGAACTCCTGAGCTATAATCATACTTTGGAGGAATCAATTTCTTGGAGGAAGGTTGATCATATCAGGTTCATTCCACTTGAAAGACAAAGTGATTCATGTTGATTACAACTGATTTCCATTATGGACATGAGTTTGCATTTGTTGGCTGCAGAACTTTGGTGAGAACTTCTCTATCCAAGAACTACAGAGTGTTTTGACCTACTGGCAGAGGATCCTGTAAAATATTATATTGAAACAAGGGATACACTACATAAAACATAAGATGAAGCCCTGAATACATAATCAAATCCACTGAATAAGTAACTAGTAAAGAACATCAATACTTGCCAACCTTCCCCAAAGTGTGAGAAGTCAGAGCTTAGCACCAGCGTATATTTATTGGACTTCATGGCTTGTTCCAATCTGTTGTGCTTGAGTATCTGCAATAATCATGGGTAATATTATGACTTCAGGACTACAATACTGTGAACCATATTAGTCTAAGGTAAATGACATAGAAAGATAGCTTTCTATTCCTTTCTCTTTTTAACCCCTGAATAACATTCTTGACTAGTGTTGCCATCTACTCAGCTATGATCAGAGACTACTTCAAATTGTTCAACATTGCTTTGCAAAAGAAATTCCACCTAGCAGCAACAGCAGTTTTCCAGTTCTGCTTCTGCATGGGTGGCCCTGAGAGGAACACTTAAGTTGCACCATGCTTTGGTATGTTTTGAAAAGTGAATTGGGGAAAAGTGGGAGGGGTCTTTTGCTCACTTTCCAGAGGTGACCTCTGGAAAGGTCTTGGGTTAAAACCAGAGTCTTTGGTTAAAACCATGGCTAGTAGTCTTTCTGAAACAACTAATTACACAATGACAGACCTATATGCCTTTTTCAAATATGTAGAAATACATAACCAGGAACTAGGAATGCAACCAAGGGTAATATGCCATATGATGCCAAATATTGATACATACAGGAGACAGAGAAATACTAGGCTGAAGAGGCAGGTTCCCTGGCAAAGGCCCCACCTTCAGGCCTGGAGACCTGTGGCCCTAAATGGGGACAGGCATTTGTGTTTTTGTGCCCCAAAACTTGCCTTTTGCCCTGCCATGTCCCCCATCCTATACCCATATAAACCCTGAACCCCAGGCTCCAGGAGCAAATGAGCAGATGTGGAGATGGTGAGACAAGCAGATGAATGGCAGAAAGGCTCAACAGAGAAGGAAGAGGAGGAATGTTTGAACACTGAGAGGCGTTCAGCTGGGGTTGTTGGAGAGGAGTTTGGCTTCCAGATTGCGAAACTCCAGGGAAAGATCACCTTCCTACTCCATCCCCACTGTTGGCTCCCCATCCATCCTGCTGAGAGCCACCTCCACCACTCAGTGAAACAGAAAATCCCCCGCATTCATTCTTCAAATCTGTGTGTGTCCTGATTCTTCTGGGACGCTGGACGAGAGCTCACGATACAGAAAGGTGTCACACTGGCTCTCTGCCCTTGCAAAAAGGCAGAGGGTCCGCTGAGTTGGATTAATGCTGAAGCCATCTGTGGACAGCAAGGCTAAAACCGCACACTGTAACACATTCCCACTTGGGCTAATGCACCTGTCCATCTGTGTGCTCCCCTTCCCATAAGGTGTTTCAGCAGCGGTGGCCACCGAAGAGATGAGTCACACCCCTGCCAAACATCCTGTGAGGGGGGTCAGGGAACTCTCCTATTTCAGTATGGGTTTGGTGGTAAAAAGGCAATTGCAGAGAGTCAAGTTGATGGCTGGGCACTATCACCACTAATAAAATAATACTGTACTTTTCACAGTTTGGTGCAGAGAACGCTAAAGATTCTGTATTTCTGAACATATTTCAGCACTGTAATAAAGGTACCAGAAATAAAATTCTTGGTAGACAATATGCTAAAATCTATTGAACCCAATTACACAATTACCCATAACGTTGCAGACACACTACAGGTTTGGCACTAAAAAGGCCAAGGAAACTGTTGAGTGTTGAAGAGTTTGAGCAAAATAACTTACTTTTATCAGTGAAATGTGAGTGTTAATGACTGCGTTGGAAAGCTTTTGTGAGACCTGAAACCATAAATCTCTTAAAAAAAAACAGGGTAAATGCTACTTGACATTGGTCTTGGCAATGATTTTTTTTTTTTTTTTTTTTTTTTTTACATATGACACAAAAAACACAGGTAATGAAGGCAAAATAAACAAGTGAGATTGCTTCAAACTAAAAAGCTTCTGCACAGCAAAGGAAACAATCAGTAAAATGAAGAGACAATGTACAGAATGGAAAGAAATATTTTCAAACTGTTTATCTGACAAATGGTTAATATCCAAACTATATAAAGAATTGCTACAACTTAAAAGTAAAAGAAAATAAATAACCTGATTAAAAATGGGCAAAGAACCTGAATAGACATTTCTCTGGAGAAGACATAAAAATGACCAAAAGACATATGACAAAAAGAATAAAAAACATCAACACTGATTGCTGGGGAACTATAAATCAAAGCCACAATGAGATGTCACCTCACACTTTTTAGGACAACCGATATTAAAAAAAAAAGTGTTGGTGAGGATGTGGAGAAAATGGAATCCATTTGCACTGTTGATAGAAAAGCATACTGGTACAGCTTTTATGGAAAACAGTATGAGTGCTTCTTAAAAAATTAAAAATAAAACTACTGTATGATCCAGCAATCCTACTTCTGTATATTCATTTAAAGGAAATGAAATCACGATCTTGAAGAAATCTGCACTCTCATGTTCATCACAGCACTATTTACAATAGTCAAAATATGAAAAAAACCCTAAATATCCACCAACAGATGAATAGATAAAGAATATGTGATATATACATACATTGAAATACTATTCAGTCTTAGAAAGAAGGAAATCCTGTCATTTGCAACAGCATGGATGGACCTGAAGGACATTATGCTATGTAAAATAAGTCAATTTCAGAAAGACAATTACTATATGGAATCTGAAATTGTCAAATTCATAGAAGCAATGAGTGAAGTGGTGGTTGACAAGAGCTGGAGTGAGGGGGAAAAGGGTAGATGATGAAAAAAAGTGTAAGCAGTTTCAGTATGCAAGGTAAGCAAGTTCTGGAAATCTACACAGTATAGTCCCTATAGCTAACAATACTGATTTATGTACTTAAAATTTGTCAAAGGGGCAGATTTGTGTTAGGCGTTTTTGCCATTCACACACACACATACATACACAGCACACACACACAAAATAACAAAGGGGGTGAGAGAAAACTTTGGGAGGTGATGGTAGGTGTATGACCTTGATGTTAGTTATGGTTTCATGATGTATATGTATTTCCAAACGGATCGAGCTTTATACATTAAATATGCACAGATTTTTGCGTGACAATCATACTTCAATAAAGTACTTTGAAAAAATAAAATATTTATAAAGTTTAAAGAGATAGTTATAAGTTAAAGCACATTAGTCCTCTTACTCTGGGAAATGTGCTAACAAATCCTTTCTCTTTATTGACAAATTTAATCTTATAATAACTTTCTAACTCCATTTCCCTGGAACCTGATTATAAAATGAAGTGTCGTCTTTGTTACAAGGCAATATTGATTATTTTAAAATGAACCCTAATTGGCAAAGTTTATCTGGATTGAGAGCACTATAAAAAATAAAATACCCAGTTGAGAGCTTTATGTTAGAATCTCCTTAGTAACATTGGAATACAGAATATTCCTTATAATGATCCCTTAGCATCTATGTCTGTGGGATTGCTAAATAACTTTTGGTTCTTATTTGGAACATGGGCTTCTAGGCCAAGGTGACTCTACATCACACCCAACTGAGTTTCATTTACTAACTATTGAACTATAACATAAGGTGCCATAATATAACCCCAGGACTGCTCTATGGGCGGCTCTGAGTACTTCCACTAAGGAGAAATTCCTGCTGTTGCCCTGCTGTTGTGTTCTATTTTTTTCATCATGTATTATTCTAAATGAACCTGCTACTAAGTGTGGCCTACCCAAATCTCATGAGTCTGTATGTTTAAATAAGACTAAAATGAACCCCCTCCTATTAAGTATTGCATTCCTTTTCCAAATCATGCTGTGAATAGAAATAAGGATGTAATTTCTTGCATTGCAAGGTGACATGGGCTGGTGTCAACAGAAAGAACTACAGTAGCATGCTTCTTGAGAATGTTTCAGTCAATGAAGAACTGCTTATATGACTGTGGTCTCATAAGGTTATAATGGACCTGAAAAATTACTGTCACCTAGTGATGATGTAGCTGCTGCTAGGTTGTAGCTCAATTACTTTATTTTAGAAAATAAATTTAGTGTAGCCTAAGTGTATAGTGTTTGTAAAGTCTACAGTAGTGTATAGTAATTCTCTATACTTTTACATTTACTCACCACTCACTCACTGACTCACCCAGAGCAACCTCCACTTCTGCAAGCTTCATTCATGGAAGTACTGTATATAGGTGTGCCATTTTTAGAATCTTTTATACTCACTTTCACAGTAAGCACACGGGAAAAAGATACTGTACTTTTACAGTTAAATGGCACACCTGTATACAGTATAAAGATTCTAAAAATGGCATACCTATATATGGTACTTCCTGGGGTTATATTATGGTACCTTATGCTATAGTTCAACAGTTACAAAATGAGACTCAGTTGGGTAGAATATAGAATCACCTTTGCGTGGAAGCCTATGTTCCAAATAAGAACCAAAATTAATTACAATCTATGCTTGCATACATGAATACTATTGTGTTCCAAATTACCTACAGTATTCAGTATACTAATGTGCTATACAGGTTTGCAGCCTAGGAGCAATTGGCTATACTATAGGACCTAGGTGTTTAGTAGGCTATACCATCTAGGTTTGTGTAAGTACACTATTTGGTTCACATAATGATGATATCATCTAAAGACACATTTCTCAGAATGCATCCACATTGCTGTATATATAAGACTTATAAGTAAACCTAAGAGTAAATTTTCAACAATTGCCTGCTGAATTTGTACAGCAAAGTTGAAGTGTGATGGGCCTCTTATATTCTTTAAGAAACTCTTCCCTTGGTTAAGAGTTTTATATCAGTTGTTGCAAAATTGTACAGTAAGGGGTTCTACATACCTAAAATCAATGGTACACAGAATTTTGGGCATTTTATTATAATTGAAGACCCAAGTAAAATTAGAAGAAAAACTTTCAACCACTGTGTATTAGTCCATTTTCACACTGGTATAAGCATACTACCCAAGACTGGGTAATTTATAAAGAAAAGAGGTTTAACTGACTCACAGTTTGACATGGCTGGGGAGATCTCAGGAAGCTTACAGTCATGGCAGGAGGCAAAGCAGGCACCTTCTTCACAAGGTAGCAGGAGAGAGACAATGTGTGGAAGAGCAACTGTCAAACACTTGTGAAATCATCAGATCTCATGAAAACTCACTCACTATCATGAGAACAGCATGGAGAAAACAGCCCTCATGATCCAGTCACCTCCCATCGGGTCCCTCCCTTGACACATGGATATTATGGGGATTACACTTTGCGATGAGAATTCAGTGGGGACACAGAGCCAAACCATATCATTCTGCCTCTTGCCCCTCCCAAATCTCACATCCCATTATTTAGTATATACCGAAAGGAATATATATCATTCTACTATAAAGACACATATACACATATGTTTATTGCAGCTTCTTTGCAATAGCAAATATATTGAATCAACCAAAATGCCCATCAATGATAAACTGGATAAAAATATGTGGTACATATGCACCATGGAACACTATGCAGCCATAAAAAAAAAGAATAAGATCATGTCCTTTGCAGGCACATGGATGAAGCTGGAATGCACCATCCTCAGCAAACTAATACAGGAACAGAAAACCAAACACCTCATGTTCTCACTCATAAGTGGGAGTCAAATAATGAAAACTCACAGACACAGGGAGGGAAAAAACACACCGGGGTCTCTCGGGAGGTGAGGGGCGGGGGAGGGAGAGCATTAGAAAAAAATACCTAATGCATGTGGGGCGTAAAACTTAGATGACGGGTTAATAGGTGCAGCAAACCACTATGGCACATGTATACCTGTGTAACAAACCTGCACATTCTGCACATGTATCCTGGAACTTAAAGTAGAATAAATAAATAAAAAATAATAAAGTATAAGGAAAAGATTTTCGGGGACTGTTGGAAAGGCATGATTGGTTTTGAAATCTAAAAGTCTTTTCCTTTTACTTTATTATTTTTTATTTATTTATTCTACTTTAAGTTCCAGGATACATGTGCAGAATGTGCAGGTTTGTTACACAGGTATACATGTGCCATAGTGGTTTGCTGCACCTATTAACCCGTCATCTAAGTTTTACGCCCCACATGCATTAGGTATTTTTTTCTAATGCTCTCCCTCCCCCGCCCCTCACCTCCCGAGAGACCCCGGTGTGTTTTTTCCCTCCCTGTGTCTGTGAGTTTTCATTATTTGACTCCCACTTATGAGTGAGAACATGAGGTGTTTGGTTTTCTGTTCCTGTATTAGTTTGCTGAGGATGGTGCATTCCAGCTTCATCCATGTGCCTGCAAAGGACATGATCTTATTCTTTTTTTTTATGGCTGCATAGTGTTCCATGGTGCATATGTACCACATATTTTTATCCAGTTTATCATTGATGGGCATTTTGGTTGATTCAATATATTTGCTATTGCAAAGAAGCTGCAATAAACATACGTGTATATGTGTCTTTATAGTAGAATGATATATATTCCTTTCGGTGTATACTAAATAATGGGATTGCTGGGTCAAATGGTATTTCTGGTTCTAGATCCTTGAGGAATCACCACACTGCTTTCCACAGTAGTTGAGCTAATTTACATTCTCACCAACAATGTAAAAATGATCCTATTTCTCCACAGCCTCAACAGCATGTATTGTTTCTTGACTTTTTAATAATCACTCTTCTGACTGGCATGAGATGGTATGTTGTTTTGTTTTTCATTTCTCTAATGATCAATGATGCTGAGCTTTTCTTCATATGTTTGTTTGGCTGAATCAATGTCTTCTTTTGAGAAGTGTCTGTTCATATTTTTTGCCCACCGTTTGATTTTTTTTTTCTTCTTCCTTTTAAATTTATTAAAGTTCCTTGTAGATTCTGGATATTGCACCTGCCAGATGGGTAGATTGCAAAACTTTTCTGTAATTCTGTAGGTTGTCTGTTCACTCTGATGCTAGTTTCTTTTGCTGTGTGGAGGCTTTTTTGTTTAATTAGATCCTATTTGTCAATTTTGGGTTTTGTTGCAGTTACTTTTGGTGTTTTCATCATGAAGTCTTTATCCATGCCTATGTCCTGAATGGTATTGCTCAGGTTTTCTGCTAGGATTCTTATGGTTTGGTGTTTTACATTTAAGTCTTTAATCTATCTTGAGATAATTTTTGTATAAGATGTAAGGAGGAGTCCAGTTTCTGTTTTCTGCGTATGGCTAGCCAGTTTTCTTATCACCACTTTTTAAATAGGGAATCCATTTGCCACGGCTTGTTTTTGTCTGGTTTGTCAAAGATCAGATGGTTGTAGATGTGCAGTCTTATTTCTCAGGCTCTGTTCTGTTTAATTGGTCTATATTTCTGTTTCCCCAAAGTCTTAACTCATTGCAGCATTAACCCAGAAGTCCAAGTTCAAAGTCTCATCTGAGACAAGGCAAGTCTCCTCTGCCTAGGAGCCTGTAAAATCAAAAGCAAGTTAGTTACTTCCAAGGTACAATGGGGGGACAAGCATTGGATAAATGCTGCCATTTTAAATGGGAGAAATTGGCCAAAACAAAGGGGCTACAAGCGCCATGTAAGTCTGAAATCCTATGGGACAGTCATTAATTCTTAAAGCTCCAATATAATCTCCTTTAACTCCATGTCTCACATCCAGGGCATGCTGATACAAAAGGTGGGCTCCCATGGCCTTGGGCAGCTAAGCCCCTGTAGCTTTGCAGGTACATTCCCCCATTCCCCATTTGCTTTCATGGCTGTCATTGAGTGTCTGCAGCTGTTCCAGGCGTACGGTGTAAGCTGTTGGTGTATCTACCATTCTTGGATCTGGAGGATGGTGGCCCTCTTCTGGTAGCTCCGTTAGGCAGTGTCCCAGGGTGAACTCTGTATGGGGGCTTCGACCACATATTTCCTTTCTTCACTGCCATAGCAGAAGTTCTCCATGAAGGCTCCACCCCTGCAGCAAACTTCTGCCTGAACATCGAGGTGTTTCCATACATCCTCTGAAATCTAGGCAGAGGTTTCCAAAGCTCTGTTGTCTTCTGTGCACCTGTAGGCCCAACACCACACAGAAACCACCAAGGTTTGGGGCTTACACCTTCTGAAGAAGTGGCCTGAGCTAGACCTTGGCCCCTTTTAGCCACAGCTGGAGGTGGAGGGGCTGGGAGACAGGGTACCAAGCCCAAAATCCCAAAGCTAATCTCTGCATTTGTGTACTAGATTTCACCTTCTGGCCTCTCTCCTTCACAGTCATATTTCCTATTTTACTAGTTATTCCCATTAGCATAACAACTTTTTGGAATATTTTTCATCTTCAAAAAAGAAAAAAAAAAACAAAAACTTTTTTTCACCTTAAATCCCAGAACAGCTACTGCTCAATTTCTACGTTCCCTTTAAGAGTAAAATTTTGTGAATGGCTGCAACTAGCTAAGGACCACTGAGCCAACTGACATTCTCTTTACTATCTCAGAAGCTGTTCATGACCTCCTAAGTTTCCTGTGGCAATGAGGGCATTATCTGTCATACCTAATCTGTTACACCTAATCTGTCACACCTAATCTACCACTTCGTCTATATATTTGCTTCTGATGTAGGAGTCTGGTTTCCATATGGCTGTGATTTCTCCTGTTCCCAATATTTTCTGTATGGATACCCAGGTGGCATGGCAGCTGAACTAAAACAAGGCTAAACTGACCTCTTGCTGTTAAAACGATCATTTTCTTTCATGGGTTTTGTCTTTTCTCATCAGTGGACTCCAGAAATCATCCTCCCTAAAATGAGAAAAATCCCTTTCACATCCCACTCTGCTACTACCATAAAATAATACTACCATAGGTTCCACATGTCTTAAAGATTTCAGTGATATGAGTCATCCCAGAGTTATAATCTCCTCCTCTGTGGCCTCTGTGTACAAGGTCCTTAGTAGTGAAACAATTAATATACTTCATATTATTATATTTTAAATAGTCGCGTCTCTATTACATGGACTCATTATTGTTTGATTAAGCTAATGTATCTCGTCTTCCCTGAAGATAAAGTGCTTTGCATGAGCCCTTATGTAAATTGATAGGTAGGGCCTCCTCTATGAAAGCTTACACTTATCTGATTTTAAGGATATTTAAGTTTAGCTATAAATCTCTCTGTGTGTTGTGCTTGTTCGTAGGTATATTTTAGACTTGTAACCTATGGCCAAAGTATGTCTATGCCTTATGGAATGTTTGGTATAGTGAAATGTTGGCAGAAGATGCTTATGGAATGATAATAATTTAACATATTTTATTCTCAATTGGACAAAACAAATATAAGTGTGTGTGTGTATGAACTCAACAAACCACCTCCTTTCTCTGTCTCTCTTTCTCTTCCCCTCTCCACCCTGATACCTTTCTCTAAGTTTATACTGTAGAGAAAATGCTGAAACATCTGAAGGAAAACTGAAAACTTAGTCTTCATTACTCAATGTCATAAGTATTATACTCATGTGCCATCAGTAGAATGAGCTTAAGGAAAATAAAATAATGTGACAGACGCACTAGAAAAATAAGGCACTGATATATTAGTCATTTCTCAATTCTGAGACTGCACAGAGAAATTCTTTTTGCTTTCCCAACAAAATAAAAGCATACTTCTTCATGATAAACCCCCAAAAACTCAATTTTTCTTTTAATATTATTGAGATACAAAGTTAAACACATATTATTATTTCAAAACTGAAAGCAATTAAACCTAGATGTTATTTTGCCATTGAATTAAATAAGTTTTCCATACACATCCTTTTCAGAAGATTCTACTTGGCAAAAATGACTACATTTTGATGTGCTCTAGCCTGTCTTCATCTGTAACAGTAAGACAAAGAAAGGAAGAGAGAGATACAGACAGAGAGTAATATTGAGGAGAAAAATAAGAGAAATTTTTTGAGTAGGGAAACCTATGAATGGTAAAAGAAGTTTTGGAGTAGGGAGATCTATTAATGAAAAGTGTCAAGAAAAGGGGACAAGGGAGCATGCAGATAATCCAAATCAGAGGACTGATCAGAGCATTTTGTAGAGATATAAAGGTAATGATACTAAGGAACATAGCATAATGTACACAATTTTTAAGTGCTTATTAGAGAACATCATGATATCCCATGAAAAATCATGGTAGCATCATGATAATATTGTGATTATGTCTCCAGAGTTGGTTCCTTCCAGTGGGCTCTTGGTGTCATTGACTTTAAGAATGAAGCTGCAGCCCTTCATGGTGAGTGTTACAGCTCTTAAAAATGGTGTGTCCAGAGTTTGTTCCTTCAGATGTGTCTGGATTTTCTTCCTTCTGGTGGATTCGTGGTCTTGCTGACTTCAAGAATGAAGCCATGGACCTTTTCAGTGAGTGTTACAGCTCTTAAAGGTTGTGGAGACCCAAAAAGTGAGCAGCAGAAAGATTTATTGTGAAGAACAAAAGAACAAAACTTCCACAGTGTGGAAGGTGTCTCGAGCAGGTTGCCACTGCTGGTTGGGGTGGTCAGATTTTATTCCCTTAGTTGTTCCCACCTACATCCTGTAGATTGGTTCATCTTGCAGAATGCTGATTGGCCCATTTTACAGAGTGCTGATTGGTGTGTTTACAATCCTTTAGTTAGACATGGAACGCTCATTGGTGCATTTTTACAGAGTGCTGATTGGTGTGTTTACAACCCTTTAGCTAGACACAGAGTGCTGATTGGTGCATTTTTACAGACTGCTGATTGGTACATTTACAATCCTTTAGCTGGACAGAAAAGTTCTCCAAGTCTCCACTCGACCCAGGAAGTCCAGCTGGGTTCAGCTCTCAATCTCCCCTCTAATCAGGACACCCCAGCTGCTCTTGGGAATTGGATGATGACAACTGTAGTTACTTCCTGCTGGATAGGGGCAAAGAATGGGCCCTGCAGTTGTAGTGTCCTCCAGAGGGGAACTCTTTAGGCCAAAGGGCCAATGTGTTGGTTCAGGTGTCCTCAGTAGAAGTTGTTAGTTTAGCTCATTTGGGATTCCATTTGTAAGACCTTCTGTAGCTTGATGGCCTCGATCCTAGGGGAAACAAATTTGACAAGGAAGTTAAAAATACAGGGTCTGAAGGTGAGTAATAGCAAGATGGCTGTCATGGAACATAGAAAGGGGAGAAACCATGTTACTCAACTCCAGATGTTCATATAAGAGTTTGAAAGGCATTGTCTAATTTTAGAAGCCTTTTCTTGAGAGTCCTCCTTTCTCAGCCATGTGGAGGTCTAGGCCTTGGTGGTTTTGGAGAGTCACTGCTGCCAAAAAGTCTATTTGGGATTGTAGAGTAAGGATAGATTTTGTTATTTCTTGAAAACTCTATGAGAAATCCTTTGAGAGTCTGTGGTAGTAAGATAATGAAGTAGATAAACCTGCTATTCTGATTCCTGTAGCAGTGGACATTCCTAACCCTATAAGTAGGAGTATTAGTTGTATGGCTCTGTGCTGATGCTTGAGCTTTGAGGAGCACTGATAGGGTCTGATTTCCTGGGACAATGTTAAGGTAGGGACTTAGGAAGACTAAGGTGCAGGTGCCAGTCCAGTTAATGGGGAGGCAGATATAGGTTGACGTTCGACATAAGAAGAATATGCCTTGGCTAGGTAGGCAGAACTGGTTGTGTATGTTAAAAAGGTGTGTGAGTTTGTTGTTTTCATTTTCTCATACTCCTAGAGTACCTGCCAAGGTAGTTCTGGTGAGAGGCTGGAAAGAGGTGTTGGGAGCAAACTGAGTGGCTCCCTGTGTTTTATTTTCCCATTGGATTAAAAACCATTTCGTATCTACTAGGAATCATTTGAAAGAGTGATTGAAAGAGGGGATGAGAAGGCATTCACTACCGATGGGGGCACTGCCGCAGGCAGTCCAGGGTGAATGGTCATGCAGGAAGTATGTTTGCCAATACAAAACCTGGACTGTTTGTTAAAGCAGGGAGGAGGTGATCATTTTTGGAGTTCCTGAGAAGCAGACAAGCCATTTGAATGGAGCTGTTTGGGTGACTCGGAAGTTACTATGATCAGTTGGGGCTTGAAGTTGTAGGTTGTAATTATACTGATGGAGTCTTCTAGCCTGATTTGGACTGGGTGGGCATTTTTCGCCCTTCTGAATTGTCCTTCCAATGCCCAGACTTCAGGGTTGATTCCCTCCTCAAGCAGGGGACTACAAATGGGTAACTTGTTCCCCATATTCTTGTAGATAATGGCTGCAGCTTTGGCTAATACTTCCCTCCCAGATAAGGCTGTGGGACTTTCAGGCATAACAAGAAAGACATGTGAAAAGAGCAAAGCCTCCCAATTACAACTGAGGGGGTGGGAGAAATACCGAGTTATGGGCCATCCCAGGATTCCTCAGATGGTAACGGACCTTGAGGACAGATGTCCAGGACAGGACATTAACACAAAGAAAGCTGTGCCAGTGTCCAGGAGGAAGTCAATTTCATAGCCCTCAATGATTAAACGTATGAGGGGCTCAGTGAGGGTGATGACATGAGCTGGCGCTTGCCCCAGGCACCATCAGTCCTGTTGTTGGATCATCTGATTGGGGACTTCTAGCCCAGAGAACCTCTGTCCTCTGGAGCAGTGCACCTTCCAGTGATTGCCTCGGCATAGTGGACATGGGCGAAGGGGTAGTTTGTTTCTTGTTGGACAATGTTTTTTAAAGCGTCCTTGCAAACCACGCTGGTAACAAGTCATACCACGTGATTGGCCTGCTCCATTTTCTGTCCTCACTGAACCACGAAGGTTTGTTTGTCCGAGAGCCATGACTAAGTCTATGGCCTTTCTCTGATCTTGCTTTTCCTTTTCATCCTGTCCCTCTTGGTCACTACTGTAGAACACCGAGGTTGCCAGGTTTAATAACGCCTTCAGATTTTGTTCAGGACCCAGGCCTCACTTTTGGAGCTTTCTCATGATATCTGTGGCTAACTGAATAATAAACCTATCTTTTATGATCAATTGGCCCTTGAGGGAGTTGGGTGACAGGGGAGTATATTTTCTTAAGGCCTCCCGTAGCCGCTCAAGGAAGGCAGAAGGATTTTCTTCCTTTCCCTGAGTTATGGTAGACATCATTGAATAATTCGTGGGCTTTTTCCTAATTCTCCTTAGTCCTGCTGGAACACAGGTCAACAGATATTTGCAACTCCAGTCCCCATGATCTGAGTCAAGGTCCCAGTGGCAATCCATACGGGAGATGACTTGCTGACCAGTAGGGAATTTGTCCCTTTTTTCGGCTGTCATTCTATCATTTACTTGACTAATATACCAGGTATCTCCAAACTCTTGGGCTGCAGCTAAAGCTGCATTCTTTTCATTAAAGGCCAGGATTTGATCTGACAACAGCATGACATCTCTCCAAGTGAGATTGAAGGTTTGCCATAGACCCTGTAGGACATCTATGTACCTATCCTGATCATCTGAAAACTTCCCCAAGTCTACCTTGATCTGCTTTGAATCAGAGAGGGAGAAGGGGACATGTACCCAGGTTGGGCCAAATTCCCCTCCCCCTAAAGCTTAAAGGGAACATAACCAAGAGTCCAGGGGGGTGGGGTGGGTTGTGGTCCCCTGGAGATTTCTTTGCTTCTTTTCTTCTTGGCAGGGGAGATTAGAAGAAGCTTATCATTAATAAGAAGGGGAGCTATAGGGAGGCTAGGATATGGGGGTAAGCTGAGAGGTCTTCTTGTGGGATGTAAATTGCAAGCTTTGCATAGTTGCGGATTCTCCTTCATTGAAAAGAAAGCTTGGACATAAGGTATTTCACGCCATTTGCCTTCCCTCTTACAAAAAAGGTCAAGAGGCAGGATAGTATTGTAATTTATATTTTCCTCAGGTGGCCATTTTTCCCCATCATTGGGGAAATTATTGGGGCCAGGACATAGAGCAGGAAAAAAAAAAAAAAATGAGCCACTTCTTTTTCAGGGTTTGTAGGTAAAGTTGGTTCAAATGGCTTAGTATACATTTCAGGGGTAAGCCTGATGCCTGAGTGTTTCCCATCTGAAAGGAACAAACACCCCGCCATTTTGGTTTTGTTTGTTTTCCCCTCCCCACCCAAGAGCCCGCAAACGTCTGTGGACCCTGCTGATCGAAATAGTTATGCTCACCAAAGTAGCAGCAGAAATCCCTCTTGCCCAAGAACCCGCAAGAGTCCCTGGACCCTGCTGACCAGAATAGTTGCACTCACCCATACAGCAGCAAACCACCCCCTTGACCAAGAACCCACAACAGTCCCAGGACCCTGTTGATTGGAATGGTTGTGCTCACTGATGCAGCAGCAGAAACCCTATTTTTCCTCTTAGACCACAAAGAGAAATAAGGAAGGTCAGATTTAGTGGCTCTTACTGACACATTCTTAAAAATCTGTTAGAGTCCTAAGCATGCTCCTGTTTGTATTGGGACCTTATCCCTGTCCTATAAAGATGGTACACCCCAAAAATGAAGTGGAGGACCATACCTTGAGGGAGGGAAGGGATATCCAGGGTTGGAAGACTGACACCTTTGTCCTCACTTCTCTTCATATGAATAGGAAAAATATCATTTCTGAGGCTCCCCATATCCTAGCTTCAGGAATAGCTTTTGTTAGCCCTGCTAGTCTGAGGAGGGATCCTGAAATTCCAGATAGTTCTCCCCTACCAATAGGGCTTTGGACAAAAATTATGTCTTTCTCCCTGGTGAGTCTGGGTGCCTAAAGAAGGGAACAGAGTCCTGAAGTTTATGCTAGAAATCATTCTTACAGGAGAAACTAGAAAAACACAAGAGACAGGGAGTGGTTTTTAGAAGCAGAACTAGCCTCGGAGAAGAGAGGTGAGAGGAAGTTTGTCTGACAGGCATTAGGAACCAGGAGGCAAGGATCAGGACAGATAGGATAGATGGGAGACATCACATCACTTGGGTGACATGATTTGAGAGTTCCACTCATAGCTACATGGTCAACCAACTTTTTGTGAGGACTACAGAGCTGAATGGCTTTCCTAGTCACTTTCAGCTGGTCGACAGTTGCCTGGCATTTAGCCCCCAAATTCTAAGGAAAAATAGGACAGAACAGCAAGTGAAAGGGGTCTGATGGTACTCACTGCTTGGTGATAGTCCCATCTGGGTTGAAAAGATGTGTCTGGAGTTGGTTCCTTCCAGTGGGTTCTTGGTCTCGCTGATTTCAAGAATGAATCCTCAGACCTTCACAGTGAGTATTACAGTTCTTAAAGATGGTATGTCCAGAGTTTCTTACTTCTGGTGGGTTCATGGTCTCACTGACCTCAAGAATGAAGCCACGGATCTTTGTGGTGAGTGTTACAGCTCTTAAAGATGGTGCAGACCCTGAGAGTGAACAGCAGCAACATTTATTGTGAAGAGAGAAAGAACAAAGCTTCCATAGCATGGAAGGGGACCCGAGCAGGTCACTGCTGCTAGCTGGGGTGGCCAGCTTTTATTCCCTTATTTGTCTCCACCCATGTCCTGCTGATTGGTCCATATTGCAGAGTGCTGATTGGACCATTTTACAGAGTGCAGATTGGTGCATTTACTATCCTTTAGCTAGACACAGAGCGTTGATTGCTGAATTTTTACAGAGTTCTGGTTGGTGCATTTACAATCCTTTAACTAGACACAGAGTGCTGGTTGGTGCGTTTTTACAGAGCACTGATTGGCACATTTACAATCCTTTAGCTAGACACAGAGCACTGATTGGTGCATTTTTATAAAGTTCTGATTGGTGCATTTACAATCCTTTAGCTAGACAGAAGAGTTCTCCAAGTCCCCACTCGACCCAGGAAGTCCAGCTGACTTCACTTCTGTATTATATACATAAGCATATACCCTTTCTACATCTAGGAAATTATAATAGACACATTAGGTATGTATATAAAGCCTGCTTTCCCATAACTCACAAATCTTTACTTAACCCCAGAGCTTTAATAGAAATGGTTCTTCACATTTGCTCATTCACTGTGTCTCATTTCACTTTTCTTTATTAAAGATTCTATCTTTGAAGACTGCTCTTTTGAAATCAAATTTAAATGAAGTGAAATATTCTTGATCGCATATATTCCAACAGAGAAGTGATTTTTTAAAGTCATTATTTTTTTGTAGAGGTGGGATCTTGCTATGTTGCCTAGGTTGGCCTCAAACTCCTGGCCTCAATAGATCCTCTCACCTCTGCCTCCCAAAGTGTAGGAATTAGAGGCGTGAGCTACTGTGTGTGACCAGAAGTTGTTATTTAAACCAAATATTCTAAGATCAATTAGATAAGATGTGAAACCTATAAACATTGAAGTTATAAGTTATTACATCGAAAATTTTTGACAAATAAAGTGAATCAATATATTGTGTAAAATTTATCAACTATTTGACCTAGTGGAAAAGAGATTTTTAGAATTTAACAATCCTTGGGCCAAACCTTAGCTCTGCCACTAATTGGATTGTTTCTAACCCTTTTTAAACTCTTGTTAGTTTTATTATCATATTCATCACTATAAATTCTCATTTTTTCAGATGTCTAAAATTTAAAACACTTTCATATTCTAGGGCCAAAAACAATTAAAGATAATTACAAAAATAACATTAATAGTATCTGGTGCTCTTATCAATTAGTAAAAATACAGAGGGAGGAAAACCCTTTCTTCATTTACAATTGTCACTCCACTGCAGATGCTGAGGAATCTATAACAGTTGCATGGCCAGTTCTAGTATGTAAAAAATAATGAGAAACCTACCAGGAACAAAAAGTAATGAACCCAGGACAAACGTGAGGACAAGCTTTAAACTTGCAAGGACTATTATGCTTCAAAATGGTGAGACAGTAGCTATTGAGGCCTAGTCACAAAATCCATCTTTTTACACTGACAGTTGTACATGCCCCTCTTATCTATAAATTGGGGATAATCATGCTGCCATGGAAAATGCATTTCAAAGACACTATGATAACTCAACATATCATTATGCTATTACATTTGACTCACTGGCCTGATTACTGATATATGCAGTGTCAAAAACAGTTTTCTCATCTAGTTGCTAAATGAAAAATGAAAAATAAATATATTGGTATTAACATTCTCTACCAGTTCTGAAGTTGTCACATTTAACTGAGTCAATATTTCATCATCAGACCTATTTAAATCCTATTATCAAACAAGTGACCAGTGTTACAAAAACTGCTTTGTCCTTGCCTTTTAAGATTCTCTCATAAACAGGGCAATTAAATAGGCAGTTATTATTTTGGCCTTTTTGTTCTGATATGTCTTACTGAAAGGAATGTATATTCCATTATTTTCTCAGTTTTATAAATATATGATGTCTCCAAATTCTGTATGTAAATTATCCTCATTATGAATGTGTCAGTTTTTTGAATCTGACTTGTTTTTCTTCATGCATGCTGTATTAGGCTCTTCTGGCATTGTTATAAAGAAATATCTGAGAAGGGTAATTTATGAAGAAAAGAGGTTTAATTGTCTCACGATTCTGCAGGCAATACATGAAGCATAGCAGCATTTGCTTCTGGGAAGGCCTCAGGAAGCTAACAATCATTGCAGAAGACAGAGGTAGCAGGCACATCACATGGCAAAAGCAAAGGCAAGAGAGGGAGATATGCCACACACTTTTAGACTGAGAAATATCATGAGAAGTCACTCACTATTGTGAGGACAGCACCAAGGGGATGGTGCTAAACCATTCATGAGAAATCCACCCCCATGATCTAATCACCTCCCACTAGGCCTCACCTTCAGTACGGGGGATTACTATTCAACAAGAGGTTTGGGTGGGGACAATATCCAAAGTGTATTACATGCCTTGTTTATGTTCTAATTCAGAGCCTCTCTTTATATATCTCCCCAGTTTTGATCCCATATCTTAATCTAGCCAGGTCCATTTGCATAGATTATGGGTGAATTTATGAGGAATGCCTCAGTTTTTACACCCTGTGTACCCTGATGTTCTGCTTCTTTCTTTCTTCTTATCTGCCATTGATATTTTTCTTGGAGATGATCATGATAGTTTTGTCTTCTTGCATTATTTAGATTTGTGAGCTAATCTCGGTTTTCCTAGATTTCTTTCTTCAGTATTCTTAAAAAAAAAAAAAAAAAAAAAAAATTAGCTCTGTCTTCCTTTGGTAAATTTCCCTTTCTTAAATTTAAATATTGGAATGTAAGCCAGAGACACCATTTGCTCAGCACTCTTTACCATGACCATAGAGGATGATGAAAAAGTCCAAGTACTTTTTTCTTTGCTAGGAAGTTCCTTCCCTCTACATTTGCTTACACAAACCCACCATATTTTTCAAGTGCATTTAGTTTGTCTCCAACCACAGAACCACTGTGATGGTGATGCTAGCATAACACTAACCAATCAACACTCTGTCCAGACTAAAATGTTATGCAAAGCTTTCAGACCAAGTACAAATTCTTGAACATGGCTAATCAGCTCTTCGTGATCTACCTCCCGTTTATCTTACCAGTTGATTATAAGGTATTAGGGCTTGAAGCATTATTACTCTTTATACAATTGCTTGAATGGTTACCTTCTTTTACATTTTTGTGTTTTTGCCAGTAATTCAAAGACATAACAAAGTTTTTTTTAGAACTACTATTTATTAGTAGTTCTAAGGCTCTATCCTTGGGAAATTATGCTTGGTGCCAGGATAAAAATGACCACTGATAAGACACAAATTCACCTCCAGAGGAAGAAGCTACCTTTGTGTTATGATGCATCATGCCCAAAACAAATCATAAATAATGGGTAAAATTTTGATAAGTAGACAAGGGAGAAAGGTCATTCCTAGGGTGATGCAAAATAGCATGAGCTCTGATATCAGAATTTCTGGTCCAATTGTTCTAGGATTGGTTGAGGTCTAAGAATTTGCATCTCTAACAAGTTATTGGGTGATATGGATGTGCTGATTGGAGAAGACCATGTGTTTCAAAGAGAAAACATAGAGTCATCATGGTTGAACTGAGAATAATGTAGTAGTAAATAGGCAGTATTCTTTAAATAAACAGTAAAGGAACAGACCATAAGTAACCCAAGTAATAGAAAACAGGGCTGAAAGGAAAGAAGGCACACCTTTCCCTTCCCCAGCCTTGTAAGCTAGATTACATACTGGATACAATCTATTTGAATTTATATTTTTTACCATAATTGTTTGAAGAAGATTCATGGTATTTGAGAATTTTTTAAAAATACATATGTTTAGTTTATAGTTTTTTAACAGAGAAACATGATGCTCATTTAGAATAATAATGTGAATATTTTAAACTTTGAAATAAAATGTTCTAAAGCAGGAAGGGATATTATGGCAAACTTCTTTATTTTAAGGGTAGAAAAATAAAGATCAATATGTATACATTATTTGATGAAATCACTTTGCTATATAAAGAAAGAAAATTTAAGATTTAAGGTTTTTTTACACTCCCACCAACAGTGTAAAAGCATTCCTATTTCTCCGCATCCTCCCCAGCATCTATTGTTTCTTGACTTTTTAGTGATCCCCATCCTAAATGGCATGAGATGGTATCTCATTGTGGTTTTGATTTGCATTTCTCTAATGACCAGTGATGATGAGCTTTTTTGCATATGTTTGTTGGCCACATAAATGTCTTCTTTTGAGAAGTGTCTGTTCATATGCTTTGCCCAGTTTTTAATGGGGTTGTTTTTTCTTGTAAATTTAAGTTCCTTGTAGATTCCTCAGAAATAAGAAAGCTTTTACACTGTTGGTGGGAAGGTAAATTAGTTCAACCATTGTGGAAGACAGTGTGGTGATTCCTCAAGGATCTAGAAACAGAAATACCATTTGACCCAGCAATCCCATTACTGGGTATATACTCGTAGAATTATAAATCATTCTACTCTAAAGACACATGCACATGTATGTTTATTGCAGCACTATTCACAATAACAAAGCCTTGGAACCAACCTAAATGTCCATCACTGACAGACTGGGTAAAGAAAATGTGGCACATATACATAATGGAATACTATGCAGCCATAAAAAAGGATAAGTTCATGTACTTTGCAGGGACATGGATGAAGCTGGAAACCATCATTCGCAGAAAACTAACACAGGAACAATCAAACACCACATGTTCTCATAAGTAGGAGTTGAACAATGAGAATACACGGACACAGGGAGGGGAACATCACACACCGGGGCCTATCTGGGGGTGCGGGACTAGGGGAGAGATAGCATTAGGAGAAATACCTAATGTAGATGGCGGGTTGATGGGTGCACCCATCAACCACCATAGCACGTGCATACCTACGTAACAAACCTGCACGTTCTGCACATGTATCACAGAATACATATATATACACACACACACACACACACGTGTGTGTGTTTCTCCTGATGCAGTATGAATTTGAGTATAAGATGGTTTGTAAACTATTTATAATTTTACCTGATGCTACTGGTTGAAGCTGAGACTCCCATTATTTCTACACATTTTTAATCCACCTACTTAAAACTTGAAGTTCCTATTTACTCATTTTCTTCTTTTCTAAAACTATTGATAAACTTGGTTTTTGCATACTTTTAAGTTTAGCTGTCAGTATTATTAGGACCTCTACTAATGCTCAAATAAAGAACACAAAATGTAAACTATGAAACATTATATTATAAATAACTGTAGAAAGTTGACTTTTGTTCTTGTAAAGCAAATTGTCAGAGTGCGCAGATTCATTATTTTGTGATTTACTAGTTATATCTCATCCATCGTTCCATAGTATCATGAATGAGTACCTACTGCAAATAGAGGCAGATGTAATTTTTTTAAATGTCATTCTTTTATCTGTGATTCAAAAAAGGAATAATAATATCTCTTGGCAAATTTCCACTTAACTCTGAAGTACATAGAGGTTTTAACTCTTTTGAGACATAAAATCAATATAAACTGACCTTGAAAAATGAGAGAAACTCCTTAAAAGTAGTGACAAGATTTAGTATAGTGCTTCAGTTAGAAAGTATCCAAGGTGCTATGGAACCAATATTCAACTTTTAGAGACACGAATGCTTAAACATTACAATGAAGTCAACTTTGCAAAGCACATACAATATGATATATGAAACATCAATGACATAATATTTTAATTATTATATGAAATATCTGATTTATTAAAACAGTGGTTCTCCAAAATCTTCGTTAACAATATATACTGGATATTTTCTTTTGCTTTCCAGATTCACTCTCCACCCTTCTTTATAATCCTCTGTGCCCCAACAGACAAACCACTATGAACTATATCAGTGGACTCTCTTGCCTTGTGACCTTAGTTAAAATAAAAAGAGTCACTTTCAGGAGATGGACACTAGTCAGAGAGTGAGGGTGGGATATTTGTTTTCAAAGTTCCTTCCCTGCTGATTTGCTATTTCTCTATCAAGTTTCTGCTCCGGACAGGAGGCCATTCCCATACGGTTGTCCTCTCGGGATCTTGAAAATTACTCTTGTCCATATCCCAAATTGTTGTACATGCTCCCACCATTGGTAGAACTTGTAGCACTATATCCTGTGGTGTCCCTAAATAAGACGTTAGTTAATTCTACTCTAGCTGCCTAACTTGAGGGTGATGTTTCCTATCAGAACATTGCTACTTCAACCATCCTCAACATCCCATAATAAAACCAATTCATAAGAACATAAATACTAATAGTAACATTTCATATCAATATAAATATTTAATAAATAATAAGAGATGAGAATGAATTTAACATATAACCTCAGATTACTAAATAACTACCTGTGAATTTAAAAAATACACACATACTTAAAGTATGATTGCTTTGACATTATGTTACAACAAATTCACAGCTAGTAAATTACTAGTGAAGTTTTATTCCTTAAGAATTTTAAAATAATTTTGTGTCTATCCATGTTAATGAAGGGGTTAACATAGTTACTAATAATTGCAGTTTAAAACTACTGTTGTTGAAAAGACATATCTCTATACACTATAGGAATAAGCCACTATCCATACAAGGTAAATATAGTTAATAAATATTACCTAATAATTATTTGTAATTTTGTAAAACAGAAGACAGCAATTGAAAACCACAACCAGTTCAAGTTTTATGATACAGTGAAAGCACATTACTGAAGTCACAATTGCAGGAGGTGCCAACATAATCATGAGTAGAAATTTAGCATTTTATAGCAATCAGATTTCTTTCTAAAGTGTCACAAGAATTCTGATAAGATAGAAAATATAATTTATTCATATCATATTTACATTATTCTTACTGATTCATTTACTAAGTTACCAGTAAGTAGCTTTGAAACACATGTTTAAATGAAATTCTATAGTGGTACATATTGGTAATTAGAATCTAGACATATGGGTTACTGTTACATATCTTCAAGAATTATTCCAGGTGATTTTCATATACTACACATTGAAAAAAAAATCATACTTTTAATTTGACAATGTAATAAACATAAAGTATTTTTATGAGCTTTCTAATTAACAAGTTTTCATTACATGTGCAGCATTAGTGTTACGTATTATTTTTATAAAAACTTAGTTTTACACTTAATATGAGAATCAGTATTCGTATTTGACATATGTATAGATATTTTTAAAAATACAGCTACTCCAGAAAAACCCTTAATATTCTTAGCAAAATCTATTCATTTTGAATTAAAATGGTAAAATTTGCCTGAATGGTTAGACAAAAATACAGTCGAAGGCCATATTGTAAAGTCATTTTAGCATCTGCAAAGTATTGTGGCCAAATTTACACACATGCTTGCATTTGCACACACAGACACACACATATAATAACCTTCCTGCATATACACCAGGTATAGTAATTTAAAATTGAGACAACTGGAAGCAGAATTTTAAGGAAACTCAAAAGGCAATGTCCCTTTCAAGATGAACTCAGAGAGCAGTGTCTGAAAGTTGTGGCAATGCAGGGAGTACTGACTCTTGCAAAGATTTTAAGAACTAACAATATCCTGTGCATGCATAATTCTTCCTTCTTAAGGCAAAGTAGCAACCACTTCATGAAAGTAGCAAGTACTTCATGAAATGTGCTACAGGAGGAGATCTTATTAGGACAGATAATTCCATAAGTAATAACCACACTTTATTCAGTAAAAGTCCTGATACTGTTTTGTCCAATCAACGTGTCTCATCATTTCATACTCCAAGTACTAGATAAACCCCAGACCCTGGTTGCCCAGGCCAAACCCCCAAATCTAAATCTGTATACTGCATGACTAAGGCTGGGGATGGGGTAGGGGTGGGAGATACTCAGTTTTCACCATTCCTATCTGTTCTAAATAACCACTTTCCCTACTCCCAGAAACACTGTGTCTCTCAAATGACAACCATTTCATTTGCATTTGATGTCTTCAGCTCTCTGTGCCAGTAGTTTTTCATAAGGTCACATTTCAGCTGATTGATCAATTTAGAGGGTGAGATGCACTGGATGTCTTGAATGGCTGACATCTTCTTGCCTCCATGATGGTCTTAGGGCCTCCCTTCCCCATATACTCTCTCTCCAAATTGTATCTCCAGTAGAATATCCAGATTTTTTTCATGGTAGTTCAGGGCTCCCCACAGTGCAAACGTGAAAGCTTCCATGTTGTCTTTTGTCTTAGGCAGAGAATTGAGACAGTATTGCTCTCCCCATACCCGAATAGTTCAAACAAGTCACAGGCCTAGCCGAGATACAAGGAAAGGTTCATTCTTAGGTTGTGAATGTCAAGAGATGTGATCACTGGGAACCATCAGCATAACAGACTTCCAAACACACCGCCAAACCGTCTAGTTAGCTAGATTTACTAAGTTCTACAAATGACCCCTGAATTTAAAAATATTTTAGTTTGACACACCCATTCTAACACTGTCAATGGAAACAAAAGAAACACAGTATCATTATGCAAACATATGGCCATTCAATGCCATCTTCCATTAATGAATTTGAGAGTGATCAGAGAAGAGGGAGTAGATACTAACTGTCCTGCCTGAGTTCATTTTCAATTCTATTTCAAGATTAGACTCCAACAAGACTATTAATATTTAATAATACTCCAAACATAACTTTATGGTGCCAAATTGACACACTCTTAATATACAAGGACCCAGATTTACAGGGATGGTCAAGAAATGAGATTTATAATCTCTAAATATATGTAAAAATTAGGATCATTACTACATAGTAATTTACTAAAATAGTTGCCAGTGAAATAAAATGAATACAGTGATAAAAACAATTAGACAGGGGATCCTTGAATTTGTTTAACTAAATAATGTGATGTAGAATCTTGATAGAAATCAAACTCCTAAAATCATAGTTTCCTTTTCACTTATTAAAGAAAAGAATACCATTGGAACAACTAATGTTCCTTTTCCTACAATGTAAATTGCACTTTTATTTTTGGGTTGATATCAGCTAGCTTTAGATGTGGGGGACTCCACATTGAAATATGTGAAACAAGTCAAATCTTATACATCAGTCAGTTCCCTGAGAAAGGAGCACCTGGATAATGAAGACAGGTTTTATGACAGACCTCTTGAGGTTTACCACTAAGAACAAAGCTAGTGACTGACTGGATAGGCCAGTGAGGTACTGCCTGGCTATATAGTAAGGGCAAGAGAAATATTGTTCTTAGAGAAGTCTCACTTGGAATCCAGAAAGGAGTATGGTGAGGTAAAGGGAAAAATGGGGAAATAGCGATGCTGTTTGATAACTGTCTTCACATAATTGTTGTCACATCTGCCACAGACTTTCTGTTTAAGTTTGGCTTTAATGCAGCTCAAATCCCCTATAGCCTGGCCTCTTTATGCTTTTCTGACAGACAGTCTTGTGAGTCACGTCTTTGCAATTTTTTGGCTCTAACACTTAAACTGGGCAAATGGCAAAACCTAGGAGGGCCACACAGTGCCCTGAGGACTTTTGACAGAGGGTCCTTGCATCCTCATTTCTGTTAGAGATCCTTAACATGAAATAGTGTAGTTCATAGTAAGATCAGGAAATTTCACTTTTTTATTTAAAAAATCTGCTTTCATGAACTCTCATGGATCAGTCCTAACACAATGACTCCTTAGTTTCCTAAAAGAGGCTAGATTCTTTGTTCTACTGTGCCCTTGTCAATAAGCAATGCCATTTACAAAATAATATATAAATAAATAGAATCTAAACATGAACAGAAGGGGTGAAAAGGAGTTGAATTTCAGGACTTGGGTCAATATTTTTTTCTGTTTATTTCTTTGCCAAGCACTATAATTCCATTGTACATATAAATGGGTCGTATTGGTGGATTACCGCTAAGAAAGACAAACAACAAAACAAAACAAAGCAAACACAAAAACAAGTAGAGTAGTTAACAGTCTGTTAGCTAAAGTTTTAACTCTCAAGTGGATCAATAAACTCCCAAGCCTTAGGAATAACTGTGCTTACAAAAATGTTCACATTCTCATCATCACATAATCAATACAATAAATAAACTGGTTGAAAAATCTGTTTCTGCCTATTTCCCTTCTTCCTACTCTGACTCCAGTGAAGAGCCCATTTCAGTGAGCTCAGCCATTGATCGTTCTATCTCTCATCCATTTCCCTCGTCACTGAATAGGTATAATTTTAAGATACATGTAGACACACACAACTTCCAGAGAATAAAATATACAAATACACACACACACACACACACACACACACACACACACAATTTTATTATATATACAATTATATCTGCAAATGCACACATATATAATTGTGTATGTTATCAGGTTTCTTACCTGATATGAAATGTGTTACTTAAAAAAGTAGGTACACAATTATCGTCTCTTCATTGAAAAGTTTAATCCATAATTTTTCTGCCTTATTTCATTCGGAATAAGGGACAAGAGATTTTGTCATTCTCTTCATTCTCTCTTGAAGTATTCCCTAAGGTAGAAGAGCAAATCAACATGTATGAACAAGTCACTATGCTGTAAGTCAGCACTCTTTCAAAGCACATTCTGTCTCTTTCTGGCTCCACTTTTACATGCTGCAAGTATTTAAGGCAGGCTGGCTGTCCCAATCCCTTTAGTGAACTGGATAAGTTGAGTTATATTCTCTCTAGGGATCTGGTCTTATTTCTCTCATTCTTTCTCCATAGGTACACCCAATTATTCCTTTACAAACATACAGAATGGGAAAGAGGGAATAGGAATAATTTAGTCTAAAATCTAAACTGTGATTTCTAACTCAATCATAAACGTTATCATGAAAATACCAAGCTGGTGATCAACAACCAGTATTTTATTATTGTTTGGCTTCCCTGGAAGGAGGAGTAAATTACATATATGAGCTCTAGCAATGTTGGCTTTATTTAAATTTTATTAACTTCCATTTAAATAACATTCCAATAAAATAACTTAAAAATAATGATACAGAGATGGATGTATGGCAGGTAGTCTAGGTTACATTCTAGCAAGCATTTCTGCACTTCCTGCTTCTCAAGAGCCCTCAAGTTATGTTACTTATCAATTTGTATCCATTCCCAGCTCCAAAAGTAGAGGAGGACATAAATAATCAGAATATTCCACTGCCCTGGACAAGGGTGGCTACAGTATAGACATGAGTCTAAGATATTTCAATAAATACAAGTATTAGGACTTTGGGAGAGAATAGTGGTACAAAGATACCCGATACCCATGTCCAGAAGCTCATGGTAATCATCTTACAACTACAAGCACAGCCCCCTTTGCTAAAGTTCATATTGCAGAGTCAAGGCCAGGAGACATAAAGTAACTGAGCTATTGGGGACATTATTGAGTTGTTGAATCACGTCAAATACACCTCTAGGCTTTTCATGTATTTTGTATCTCTATCTATCTCTGTATCTACATTGCTTAACAGTTTGAGTCAACTTTTCTGTTATTTAACCAAGGCTATATAACTCACATAGCATTTTTATGTTTTTCAGAGGAGATTTTAAAAAACAACATCTCAGATATTTTTCAGTCAGCATTTGTCTTTTCTCCCCATATTGCCCTCCTCCCACTTACATCTGTATTTCCCCAATGAGAACTGCAAGCGTATTATGTGGCTCTAACTGTGGCCATGGGAAGATTAAACCCGATGAACCTGAATGATATTTTTTTCTAATTGGAAATAAAGAGAGTTAATGGTAGTAGAAACTGAGAAGTATGAAGCTCAAGAGCTCTTGATAGTTGTATTTCCCACTACGTAGATGAAACTGCTCACTGCTTGCAGAGCAATAAAGTGAAGTGAATACAAAGATAATTGCAAAGCTGAGGTTGGAGTGTTGAGCCCTCACAGAATCAAATCTATGTATTGGCTGGTCCATGGGTTCTAATGACATCACCATTCTTCCCAGAGATGAGAGCAAAACAATTCTCACTTTGGGACTACGTTTCCATCATTTGAAACTGCAAAACTATTGACAAATATATTTTAAAGAATTTAAAAGATAATTATCTTTGTAATTATTCATTTCTTTCTTTTATTTCAATAGCTTTAGGGGTATAAGTGATTATTGGTTACAAGGATGAATTGTATAGTGGTGAAGTCTGAGATTTTACTGAACTGGTCATCTGAGTAGTGTACGTTGTACCCAATGCGTAGTTTCTTACCCCTCATCTCCCTCTCACTCTCCTCCTTTTCAGTCTCCAGTGTCCATTATATTACTCTGTATGCCTTGGTGTACCCAGTTTATCTCCTACTTATGTAAGTGAGAACGTGAGAACATGCAGAATGTGGGTTTCCATTCCTGAGTAACTTCGTTTAAAATAATGGCCTCCAGCCACATCCAGGTTGCTGCAAAAGATTTTAAAAAGAGATTATTTTGTTCTTTCTTATGGCTGATTAGTATTCCTATATATTCATATATATTATTTATATATGTATATATAGGAATACATATTGTATATAATGCATATGTACATAATATGCATACATTATATTTAATACACTTACATACATATACAGTATATATATTTTTTATTTACCCACACACACACAACACATTTACTTTGTCAACTCTTGAGGATATATGTGACCTGTACTCAAGTCTCACAGCAGAAGATACCAGCACCAGCTCTGATGGCAAGGGAGTGACATAGACTCTGAGATTCTTTGGGTATAAATAGACTTAGTGTGTGGACTTTACCCAATGCCAGTTGTAGTAGTTAAGAACCGGTCATGTAGACAGACTCTGGACCTCCTGGTTAGCCAGCGTGATGCAGGCAATGATGATAGCTGAGGTCACACACAAATTTTCTCCTTCCTTGGCATTTTGTTATTGTGCCTGTGGATGCTGCAATGGACTGTGTCAGCCGGTCCCCAGACAAGAAATGGCCCTTGCAAAAGAACACCAACTGTGGTAGTAGCAGGAAGATTTGTGTCGCCTTATGCTACCTCAGGGAAGTACTCTGCTCTCTCAGGCAATGGACAGGGCTATAGAACTCCCCAAAGTTTCTGTCCTTCGTGTTAAGTAAGCTACCAGGACGAGTGAAGGGGCAAAGTCAGCCGGAGCTGAGTCAGGCAAGTTCATGCTCTGAATGCCCATGTGCTGGTACAAGCAGCAGCCCCAGTGGGAATCAAAGGGCAGTCTTCTAGCCACAGGAAGGAGTGCAGCTGCCCCTCATGCATAGAAGAGTCCATATGGGGAGTGGAGAGTAGCAGGTGGCAGTAAGCTCCATCCAGCTTCCATGCACTTGGCAAGGCACGTCTCACACACAGTGTTCCACTAGCAACAGCCAGCTAGGTTTCAAGGCAGTCTGTGCCCAGAACTTAATACTGACCCAGGCCATATTCCTTTCCCACTGAGACAGAAACTGTGGCTTTGAGGCCATGGCCTTTGTGGTCCCCTCACAAAGCAGGGCATCCAGCTCCTGTGTCTGTGGCTACAGCATACTTCCCACTCATCGCTTGGTTCTGGCTAAGTGAGTTTGTCCCTGCTTGAGATTATATCACGCATCTCAGTTGTGAGCTTCTCTCAACCTGTGGCCACTTCCTGAGTTAACCGCCTTCCATGAGGTCCCCTGTGAGGTAGGATCAGGAATGGCTGGCTACTTTCCATCCTTGCTGGAGTCTGGGAGAGCAAAGCATGGCCCGATGTTGTTCCTTCTCATACACTCCCTACTGCTCATTAAATCGGTTCCAATGCTGGGTAGGGTTAAGGCCTTCCCTGTTGGCCTGGATTGCCAAATTCCCCAGTGGGAGTGCATATCCCAGAGGCAGTTTCTCCTCCTCTTATGCTCTGGGGACTTACAGTATTCCACTTGTCTCACAGTGTATGCTGCAGCCTGCCACTTCCTTCAAAAGGACTGTGGTTTCTTTCAGTTTTCCCATTAAGTTCCTGTGTTGCTTCTTGAAAAATGAGTTCACAGCATGAGCCCCTACACGTTATTTTGTCTTGCCAAGTGGGAGAGGCATACTCACAGTGTTTCCAATCTGCCATGCTGAGGAAAAAAAAATGTAATTCCTCTCTTTTCAAGTCACCGAAATATGACACCCAAAATTTACATTAGAAACTTCTCTCCTTTCTTTTAGTACAATTATTTAAATACTTAGATAATAAATTTTATGTATCCATACAGCTTTTTAATCCTCACATTTAGGGAAACAAATACATTTATATAAAGTAAATACTCATTCTCTAAATTTAATCTCAGGATTTTTTTTACAACTTTACAAGTTGTAAAGTACTCAAGAGATGTTCTTGTTATCTACAACATCAGCAGAAAACTCTGAAGTGAGTTACAAACTTGCAGGTGCAATAAGACTATCGATCACTATTCTGCACATAAACATCAAGTGTTTTCCAAGTGGCAGGTGAAAGCATTCTTATAAAAAGGAATGTATACAAGAATGCTTTGCTGTGAGCATTGCATATAAAAGCATGACTAGCTTGGCAGAAAATCACAGAAAAATAGGCTAACACTTGGAAAAAGAGTGTTCTGGAGAGTGGATGTTTATTTACCTAATTCAGTTCCGCTTCTTAGACTTCTCAGACTGAAAAATAAAACAACCTTGATACAACATCTAGCAGCCATTTCAATATCCAGTGGGGCAAGTGATTCTTATTCCTTCTTGTCACTTGCATATTCATCATATTTTAGAATTTTATTTTTTTTCAAGAAATGATGAGTGTATATTTCTTGACCAAATATTTATATTGCACATGTATTCTTTTTTTATATCCACATTATTTGTCCACACTGAGTGAATGGCTCGATAGAGTGAGTTTTGATTACATAATTTACCATAGAAATTATTGAATAATGCAGAAACAAATGTAAAAACTGTCCTAGAATTCAGAAAATTAATGTAATACTTTAGTCTTTAGGTAAAATGTTTAATCCTTTAAGCACTTTTTGGGAAAAAATTCTGAGACTAAAATCAAAGTTTACTCTCACTAACTGTACAATTTGAAAACTGAAGCCAACATAATTTCCTGTCTCTATGTCGGACAATATTGGAGCAGGGAATACTTTCCAATTAATAGGTTAACTAATATTGAGAATAAGCAAAGTCAACTAAGCTATTTGATTGAGAAAATACTTGCTTCTAAAAGATGACACTGTGACCAACTGAGATAGCTTATTTAATAGGACAAATTGGTTGCTTGTCAATAATTGCTTCAAGATCCTTGCTTACTATGGCAAGTAATCTAAAACTTTTATGTTATAAACTAAAATTTCAACCAACTCTCTGTCTTGCAAAACTTTGTTTAAAATCACAAAGCCCAGGTTCCAATATCTTACAAATGATTTTCTTTGGTGTTTCACTTCTGTATAACACTACTAAGAAAACAAAATCAAGGTGATTTTCTTGTACTGCAGTAGGAGTAATAAATTTAACTTTGCTTATTCAACATTGTTGTTGCTGTTGTTTGGTTTGTTGATTGGTTTATCTGGATTTTGAGATTTTGCTTGTTGACAAACCTGGAGATGTCATTGATATCCAATACAAACACCCTTGCTACTATGGCTGAAGTCCTCAACTGAGAAAAGCATAGTCCTCTGAGGTGACTTAATCCTCATGCTTGGGAGTCACTTCTTTAGTGCTGAGGTCTTTCTTAGACATCTGTTTAAATATGACAGTGAGGTAGTCCTCATTCAGTCTGAATTCAAATTCATTTTTTTAAAAATTTTCTAGCTCAAACTATATTTTGCTTTGTAGGAAACAGAAACCTTTAGGAATACTTCAACTAATCTTATTTGAAAACTGTTCTCAGTGAAAAAATGCCTTCTTACTAGCCTTCCTGTCCGTTCTTATCACTTTATGCCTTGAGACTTTAAGAAAAAGTCAAAAGAAAGATCAGTCCATGACCGGGCGCGGTGGCTCAAGCCTGTAATCCCAGCACTTTGGGAGGCCGAGGCGGGTGGATCACGAGGTCAGGAAATCGAGACCATCCTGGCTAACA
>NW_012105109.1:58779-84192 GCF_000951045.1 Mandrillus leucophaeus | reverse complement strand
AAAAGAAAGATGAGTCCATATTGGAGAAAACCTAAAGGACAGATGAATTGAGAAATCCTTATCTGAATGGCATACTTGGGTAAACTTTGCCTTTGGTCATCTTTTCAAAAAAAAGTTAAGAATTTTTTTTTTTTTCCCCAATCTCTTTATGTCCCTGGGAATAGCTTTGTTCCAACCCCCAGAACTGGAGGATTTGTCAGGTTGGAGATGACTGGTCTTAGACCAGTTCTTGAAAAAAGAAGGTATATTAGTCTGTTTTCAGGCTGCTGATAAAGACAAACTGGAAACTGGGTAATTTATACAGGAAAAAGGGTTTAATAGACTTTCAGTTCTACGTGACTGGGGGGGTCTCACAATCATGGCAGAAAGCAAGGAGGAGCCAGTCATGTCTTACATGGATGGTAGCAAGCAAATAAAAGCTTGTGCAGGGAAACTGCCCCTTACAAAACCATCAGATCTCATGATACTCGCTCACCTTGATGAGAACAGCATGGGAAAGACCTACCTCTGTGATTCAATTACCTCCCACTGGGTCCCTCCCACAACACATGGGAATTCAAGATGATATTTGGGAGGGGACACAGCCAAACTACATCAGGAGGTTTGCTTATGCAAACAGTTACTAATCTGTTACTAATCTGTTAGTTACAGTTACTAATCTCTTGTAAGGTATTGGTCATCTGCTTGATTCTCTAGGAAAAAAAGAACTTTTAAACTCTAGTTTATATTTCTGTAACTAACATTATTTTTACTAAGAACAAAAAGAAATTGTCACTTTAAAATATCTTTTAACATAAATGAGATCTTTTGTGTGAAATATGAATTACCACAATTATGAAAGAAACACTCATAAGATTACCATTTGTCTAGGAGTATACTTTCTTCAACGTGGGAGGCCACTCTCAGTTTCTGTACTTTGGAAATTAAAACAGTAACACTTTTTATTCTTACGGCTTGATGAAATTTTCTAGTGCCTAAAGTTTATTTCTTGCACTGGCTATTGGCCATAATAATTCTTTCTCCCTTTCTCTCTTTCTCTCCCTGTATGTGTGACAAAATATTTTCCCAAATTAATATCACCTTCCCTCTTTATTAGGGAATATGAATGGGCCTTTAATAGGTTTTGCTTCATATTCCCCCTTTATCCTTCTTTATACTTTCTCCATTCTCTTGGGAAATTCTGAAGACTAATTATGTATTAAATATTGTTTATTACATGAACATTTTAGAAATTACAATCATAGTAAATAGAAAATTTTAGAAATTCTACTCCAGTTAAATAGTCATAATTTCTAAAATAAAAAGTAAAAAAGTATTTGCTTCTTTTGTGTTTGACCCCTACATCTGAAAAAGAATAGTTTAATTTGTAGCTTGGGCAAGGGTCTTGGTGCCTAGATAAGCAGAAATGTTAGACATATAGAAGTTTCAGAGGGGATACCAGAATGTTAATCTTGGAGATACGGATACAGAGATTTCTTTATACTAAAGAGTTGATGTAATATTCCTCATACATAAATGATGCTTTAGAAAAATTAGAGTGAATTAATTATAATACTCTTTCTTGTTTTATCACAATTTAAAAATGATTTTAAAACAATATTTTACTTTGTACAACATTTGATTTGGATTTCAGACTAAATTTTAAATATATCTTTTAAAAAGTTACCTTTAAAGGTTTGTTTTATTGATCCAATGAATAAAATTTGTCAAAGTAATAAAAAGTGTAACTTGATATTCTTTCGTTTTCTATCTGCTAATATTTTCTTTTGTCCAGAAAGAATAATGCATGTTAACTTATTTAAAATGATAATTAATATGAATGGTGTCCTTAAGGAGAAGGATATTACAGAGTTGTTGCTTCTCTCTCATACTATTTAGATAAATTAAAATGTCTTTAGACTTGGTTCACAGGAAAGAAAAATTGGGGGGCTTTCAGATAGTGAACCTTCCTAGTATTTCCTACTTATTTTATTATTTCTATTAAATAAACACAATAAAATGATTATAATTAAACATCTTCTTCTCCATACATTCATCCTCAAAGTGAAATTCTAGACAATTAAGTAGAGGCCTAATGTTACTGACTTGGAAAGAATCTTCTACTTAGCTATGAAAAAGTTGCTAACTACTAGCTTGTGGACCAACTGATCCATATATTATAATTGGTTACACAATGTTTTCAAATATTGAAAATTGTGCTGGGCGCGGTGGCTCAGGCCTGTACACTTTGGCAGGCCGAGGCGGGCGGATCATGAGGTCAGGAGATAGAGACCATCCTGGCTAACACGGTGAAACCCCGTCTCTACTAAACAAAATACAAAAAATTAGTCGGGCATAGAGGCGAGCGCCTGTAGTCCCAGCTACTGGGGAGGCTGAGGCAGGAGAATGGCATGAAGCCGGGAAGCAGAGGCGGAGCTTGCAGTGAGCGGAGATCGCGCCACTGCACTCCAGCCTGGGTGACAGAGCCAGACTCTGCTCAAAAAAAAAAAAAAAAGAAAGAAAAAACTTATAAAAATAATTCCTGATTATTTAAAGAAATCTGTTGATCTTGCATGCCATTGAGAAATAGTCGGCTGAAGCTGAGTATATAGTAGTAATTGATAATATACTGAATATTTGCTATAAATAAGACACTATTTTGAGCGCTTTACATATAATTTAAGTTTTACAATTGCACAAAAATAAATATTACTAATAGATCAATTGACAAAGGAAACTAAGACATAGAAAGTATTAACAGCTTTCTTACCTCCATATAGCTAGTAACTGTCAAGATTTAGTGGAGGAATTCTGACTTCAGAGTTTGTCCTCTTAACCACCCTGCTATACTGCTTCCTTAAGTCTGAGTAAATGTTTTTCAGTTGACTAGTCTCTATAGCTGTAGGGTAAGACAGTAGTCCCTGTCTCTTCTAGGTTACCTTCATGACTGCTTAGGTTTTGAAGTTTATTATTATTGATCAACTTTGAATAAAGTGAAATATATAATTCCATAGACACAGAATAAGCTCAATTAAATGAAGAAAGAAAAAAAAGACTATAAGTAAGAAAGTTCCTATTTCTATCATACTTACAAATACAGTACCTACAAATATTTCTATAGTACTTACAAAGTATTGTAACTTCCCATTAATAGTAGAAAGTTCTAGCTTAACAGTCAACCTCTAGTTCAGAATTACCGTGTGACTTACTCATCTTATTTGATTTGCCACAACTAATATCTGTAGATAATTTCTTCATGGACAGATAACTTCCTCTCATTTCCTTGTTGCTTTCAAGTTGCAAATAAATTTTCTTTAAGTAAAGAATATTTCAGTAAATTGTAATGCAAAAATGTTTACTTATTTGTAAAAGATCTTTTCCATATCCCTATATTTCTGTATAGTATAAACAAAAGACATGACATGAGTTAAGATGCAATATAGCCCCTGTGTTTACTTTAAAATCTTTTGCTAAGACAATATTTTAACTATAGTCATTTATTGTTATTCGTAGTAATTATGCTTTATGAAGTCACCACAAACACAATTAACGAATACTGAACCATTGCTTCCATGTAAATACAGAGTTAGATATCCGTGAGGCTCTTGAAATAACATTTTTGTCAACTGATAAATGCATATTATGTATTATGTGGTTTCTGTTTAAAGATAACTTATTTAATATGTTTTTCATAGTACTCCTGTTGTCTATTTATTTATTTATTTATTTTGTGAATTTCCATAGGTTATTGGGGAACAGGTGGTGTTTGGTTAAATAAGTTCTTTAGTGGTGATTTGTGAGATTTTGGTGCACCCATCACACGAGCAGTATTCACTGCATCCAATTTGTAATCTTTTATCCCTCACCCCCTTCCCATCCCTGCCCACTGAGTCCAGAAAATCTATTGTGTCATACTTATGCCTTTGCATCCTCATAGCTTAGCTCCCACTTATGAGTGGGAATACACAAAGTATGGTTTTCCATTCACTTAGAATAATAGTCTTCAACCTCATCCAGGTTGCTGCGGAATGCCATTAATTCCTTTTTATGGCTGAGTAGTATTCATATATGTGTGTGTGTGTGTGTGTGTGTGTGTACATACATGTCACAGTTTCTGTATCTACTTATTGATTGATGGACATTTGGGTTGGTTCCACATTTTTGCATTTGCGAATTGTGCAGCTATAACATGAGTGTGAAATTTTTTTTTTTTCGTATAATGACTTCTTTTCCTCTGGGTAGATACGTAATAGTGGGATTGCTGGATCAAATGGTGTTCTTACTTTGAGTTTTTTAAGGGATCTCCACATGATTTTCCATAGTGGTTGTAGCAGTTTACATTCCCGCCAGCAGTGTAGAAGTGTTCCCTGTTCCTTGCATCCACGCCAGTATCTATTATTTATTGATTTTTTTAAATTATGGCCATTCTTGCAGGAGTAAGGTGGTATCACATTGTGGTTTTCATTTGTATTTCTCTGATAATTGGTGATGTTGAGCATGTTTTAATATGTTTGTTGGCCATTTGTATATCTTCTTTTAAGAATTGTCTATTCTTGTTCTTTGTCCACTTTTGATGGAATTGTTTTTTCTTGCTAATTTGTTTGAGTTTGTTGTAGATTCTGGATATTAGTCCTTTGTCAGATGTATAGATTGTGAATATTTTCTCCCACTCTGTGGGTTACCTGTTTACTCTGCTTGAAAATGGACAACAGCACTATCACTCATGATTAAATGAAGTTTATTCAATACCATATTTTCTCCAAAACCAATATTACAGCCTTCTTTCACTTAGTAATACCAGACAGCACCTTAGCACTACAGTTGCGGGTCATCTTAAACAGCAGAATCACCAAAAAAAAGAGAATTAAAATGAAAAAAATGATATTAAATAGACTATGAAAATTACATTGTTTGCAGTATGAAAGCAAAACCAGAAGGCAAAGCATCACTACATTCAACCTCATGTGGGACTGTGTGCATCAGGTAACACACATTTTTCAGTGCTCTGCACATGTCTGCAAAAAACCTTGAAAGTACTGTGAGTATTGACTTTGGAGTTGCCAATAAATTTTGGTAAGTAGATAAATTTGCAAATTCAGAGTTCCTTAATAATGAAAATTGATTTATTTTACAAATTAACCTTTTAAATTCAAATAGTGATATCAGAGAAAACAGTCACTAAAGACATTTTTGTGCATTTTATTCACTTGAATTAGTAATGTTATAATTCATTTTTATTACACATTAAAATAGGGGTTGGGAACACTGTTCTCACGACTACCGGCTGTAGCCCATCTGCATATATCTAGGCCACTGGAGACTTTCACAGAGTTCTTTCACATTATATTGTTTCACACAACAGTCCCTCCTCCCAACTTATTTAGCCCAGACCATTTGGTGTTTATCCTTTGCCTCATATTATTCTTGATTTATTCATTTAGTTGAATCTTATCTTTTCACCACTGTCTAAGCTTCTTGAGATAATAGACTTGTTTTTAAAGAACATTTAATGAAGCGTTTGGCTGAACTGTTCATTGATCCCACTATATGGTGTAGTGTTCCTCTTTTTTCACATTCTTCTAGTTTTTTCTATCTCAAACAACCTGTGTTCCTGTTATTGTCTATTTCCATCATCTGTGCACTCATTTACATGTTTTCAAAAGTGTATTCATTTTTCAAAATCTAACTGAAAGTACAAACGAAATATTGTTCTTAGTGTTCCCCAGTAACACCCTCAGGTTTAGAGGCCCCCTAACGAAACTCACAGAACTCAGAAAAGCTGTTATACTTGTATTTATGGTTTATGACAATGAATGAGTATAGCATAAAATCAACAAAGGAAAAGGGTATAATGGATAGAGTCCAAGAGAGACTTGCTATTTGTTTCTGGCTGTTCTTTCCAAGGGGAGTAGTATGAATCACACTGAATTCTCTCAGCAATAATGTGTGATAACATATTTGCAGTATTGCCAACCAGGGAAGCTTATCCAAGTCTTGGTGTCCAATGTTTTATTGTGGGGTGGGAGAGAGGGTGCATGTAGACATGGTGTGCCCACATGGCTGACTTATTTACATAATCTTCAACCTTTCCAGATTCCAAACCGATATGGTACTGTATGGTCCAATGTCTTCACCATACATCACATTGTTACCATAAACCTGGCTAATAATCTGGCTTAGCCCAAAGCCCCAGCTAAACAAAGAGAAGATATTCTAAGGGCTTATCTTCTAGATCCAGTTAAGGGTCAGACCTTTCTTTGGAATATGAAGATTTCAAAGAATTCAGGCTTGCTGAGTTAGTCTTTTACTATACACATGTAATGTACTCCATGAACCCTCCCACAACATCTCCAAACAAAAATACATTATTCCACCTCTGAAGTCATACAGCACTTTATTTCTTTCTTCCACATCAGTTGTTTCCTTGTTGTAATGTAATTTGTTAAACTGAGACTGTTACATGTCTAACTTGTGGAATAAAAGAGAACAGCTAACTAATTGAACACATTTTGATTTTCTGAGCATGCCTGTAGAGTAAGAACGAAATCTTACCCTTTCTCATCTAGAATATTACAGAGAGAGAGGATGATGAGGACTGTTCACAGAAAAGGGAATCAATATTAAAGACTTGACAGGTACTAAGGGAGGAATACTGGCTAATTGGGAAGTTTAAGCTGCTTTGTCTTCCCAACTAAATTTGAATAAAATCCACGTTAATTACAGTTCTTTTGAGAGCGGGGAGGAAAAAAGACAACCTTCTGAGTAAGATAGTGTGGGGGTAATAATAATAAGCTAAGACTGCCGACCACGTTGATGCTACATGTAATGGTTCAAACAAGCTCATCTTCCCTCTGTAGATTCTTAATTCTGGACAGTAGACTCATGTTTGAAGGAACATTTAATTTCTTACGCACACTATTAGTAAGGGTTCTCTAGAGCGACAGAACTAATAGGATAGATGTATATATACAAGGGAGTTTATTAAGGATTATTGACTTGCACAATCACAAGGTGAGGTTCCACAATAGGCCATCTGAAAGCTGAGGAGCAAGGAATTCAGTCTGAGTCCCAAAACCCTAAAAGCAGGGAAGCTGAAAATGCAGCCTTCAGTTTGTGACTGAAGATCCAAGAATCTCAAAGCTGAAGAACTTGGAGTCTGATGTTCAAGGTCAGGAAGCATCCAGCATGGGAGAAAGATGTAGGCTGGAAGACTAAGCCAGTCTAGTCTTTCCATGTTATTCTGCCTGCTTTTATTCTGGCCACACTGGCACTGATTAGATTGTGCCCACCCAGATTGAAAGTGGGTCTCCCTTTCCCAGCCTACTGACTCAAATGTTAATCTCCTTTGGCAACACCCTCACAGACAACCCAGGAACAATACTTCACATCCGTCAATCCAATCAAACTGACAGTCAATAGTAACCATCACACATACTTAGCATATTTTTCAATACACAACTTAATACCTAATTTTTTGTGTACTTAGCATGTGTTAGAAACTATTCTAATATTCTAAATACTTTATGTGTGTTATATCACTTAATCTGGTGAGGTAGGTTTTCTTTCTTTTTTTTTTTTTTTTTAGGCACGGTACATATTTACAAATCCCACATCAAAACGTCACTTCTGCTTCACACCATGTATTGCATTTAGAACAGGAATTATGCTCAAATAATAAAGTGATCAGCAGTGAGTATTCGCTTCATTTCAGGTCACTCCTAAAGATGACTGTCATCAATTCATCAGATAGATTTTTTTTAGAAATCAATACACTGAGATAATTTAAGCAAGCTACTCAAAATCCAAAACCAGTAAGAGGCAGAGCACATATTTAGACTCATGTGATCTGGCACCAGAGCTCATAATCTTAACTTTAAATAATACTGAGTTCTCTAATGGAACACCAGTTGCTGTATTAGTACAATGAATTAATATTTAGTATTTATCAAAAATCTGCTCAAACGTTGATATTTGGGTTAATTCCTGACCATTTCTGATGAAGTCATAAGGAAAATTTAAGCCTTCACTGTAGAATACTTTTATGTTAAAGATGAAACACTGGGCTAGAATGAGTTACTGGTTTGATTCAGAATCTGAACATATATTTTCTTCGTTAGAGTTCGAATTTCAGCTTAAACAAATAGAATACATTCACCCTTTCCTTGTGGTCAACAAAAAGTCAAACGAGCAGTGAAAACTAAGTCATGATTCACTGTTCAGCTGAAAAAAGAGACCTTCAGAAGGACCACCATTTTTCTGAATACTATCAATACTAACCTTGAAGTCAAAGTGGATCATTTGACTGTTTGATGCTGCTGGAGAACAACTGGTGGTAAACTCTGAAACATAGAAAATAGGTATAAATTATCTTCTTCCTTTTATAGTTGTCACACACTTAAATATTTGTGAGGAATAAAAGATGGGAGCTGAATGTACCCAACAGACAGAAGAAATCAATTCAAGAATGAAATGAAGCAAATACAAGGAAACCAAAACAATTGATAGGAAGCAGGGAAGATTTGTTTTAGCTCTGCGGGACCAAAGTAATCAAAAAGAAAATAGCTCAGCTGGAAACAAAGGTGCTTTGTTTCTCCTGATTGAGTTGTCTTGTCAATAATAGACATGGAAAACAGAGGAGAAGACCAAACATCTCGTTTGATCCTACATTTGGCAAGGTGTGCATAAACTGGCAAATATAGTTTCCTAACAAGGACGAGACTATAAAGAAAACAAGCCCTAAATCTTAAAATCTTAAGATACTAGACTCAAAGAAAACTTAGAACTCATTTGACTCATGTTGTTTACGATAGTTATCAGTCTCCTGATCAAATGTTTTCTCATATGTCCATGCTCATTAATAATTCTATTATAAACAGTTTTTAAAATATGATCTAAGATCAAAGTGCTGACAATTTCCAAATATTATTTTTTTCATAAAAATAAGTGTCACAAGTTCATAGAAGAGATAAACTTTGAAGATTTACAATCTGACCCATATAAGAAAAGAGCTCACAGGATATTTTTCAAAATAGAGTTAGGGGTTACAAGCGCAGTTTTGTTGCATGGATACCTGCATAGTGGTGAAACCTGGGCTTTTACCTGAATAATGAACATTGTACACAGTAGCTATTTTTTAACCCTCATATTCCGCTCACCCTTCCACCTTTTAGAGTTTCCAGTGTCTATTATTTCGCTCAAAGAGACGATATTATTATTGTTACTGACCGGACAGTGCATTCTTGCTTGTGCCTCCTAAGAATGTGATAATGTAGAAGCTAGAAATTTGAGGAGAATGTCAAATGATCTGCTTTAACTCTGAAGATCTTCTAGATCTTCTAGATAAAGTGGACTTACAGGACAATCCTCTCCACCCAGAAATCTCTGCTTTAATGAAAGGAATAAAGCAAGACAGTCAGTAGGTTGGTGCACAAGTAATGGCAAAACTGCCATTACTTATCCAATCACTTACTATGACTGCTTAAATAATAAGGTAGGCAGTCCTTGCTGTAGGATCATTAGTAATCTGTCAGCTTTAGTACTGAGTGAAAACCATTGCCTTTTCTAGCTCTCATGTAATCCGCTTTCCCCACTCAATTTGACCAAACAACTCTGATTTTGACTTCTGTTACTGAAACTGTGACCTTCCACATGGCTTGAACATCTGAACATTAAGTCCTACATTGTAAACAAAACCACATTATTTACAGTTCCTGTCCATTATGAGTAGTAAGTACATAAAAGCAAAACACAGCTTGCTTGTTGGACTACAAGTTTTCCCTTGTGGAAAACTGTGGTCTAAAAACTTGGCCATTCTTGACCTGAGATTGAAGCAATCCATAATCTGGTCCTGACAATTTTTGAGTAAATGGAATAACTTCCTCTTTTTTCTTTCTTTTTTTTTTTTCTTTTTTCTTTTTTTTGAGATGGGATCTCCCTCTGTCGCCCAGGCTGGAGTGCAGTAGTGCAAGTTCTGCCTCCCGGGTTCACACCATTCTCCTGCCTCAGTCTCCCGAGCTCCCAAGTAGCTGGCACCCACCACTATGCCTGGCTAATTTTTTGTATTTTTAGTAGAGATGGGGTTTCACCATATTAGCCAGGATGATCTCGATTTATTGATCTTGTGATCCACCTGCCTCGGCCTCCCTAAGTGCTGGGATTACAGGCATGAGACATTGCGTCTGGCCCTCACTTCCCTTAATTATAGTGATAATTAGACAATTCAATAAATGAGAGCAGTACTTCAGAACTGAAGAGTTGGAAACCGCAGAACCTTTGAGGTACCACAGAGTAAACACAATTATGCATGGTGCTTACTAAAAAAATGCAGATTTAAAGTCCCTGGTTTGTACCTATTGAATACAATTATTCAAAGTCATTTTCAATAATTCACTTTCATATGAATGTTTCCTTATTTTTCCATTATCCCTGCTGTAAGCAGGACATAGCAGATTGTGAATTACCATAATGGAAAAATATTCTTTTCTATGAGTTAAACTAATTAAATCAACATATAGACAGTGGTAAAGGAACAGCTTATATACAGGAGCAGTTTTACTTCCATCAATCCATCTAAAGCATGTACACAGATAATGAAGGAGTTCAGCAGGACAAAAGTGGATGGCAACAGTGAATAGGGCTTAATGTTGAATATAGGAGATAGGACCACATTGGTCACCAAAATGTTTCCACAGGTATATGACAGAGAGATTTCTTCAGGCTTCTCCATGGTCTGAGTTAAAATATATCCAGTTATCCATTTGTCTTCACTGTCACTCCTCTCATATCAGCTAAATTTTTGATTACTAATAGATGTCATGGCTATCTTAATTTGGAGGTAGGAAGTCCTCTAGGAAGCACTATGACATTCTTCCCATTTAAAGCACATATCCTGCTCTGTAAATATGTGAACTGGGATGACTATAAATAAGCATTATGCATCAGCCTAGTGTGAATCTATCACTGAGCATCTGATTGTCCCTGGGTGAGTTGGTTTCTGACATAAAAGAGTGAGGATCTGACCTTGGTGTATAGAAGATGCACCACGTGGTGTCCATGGCAGCTAGTTGTCAGACTTCCCTCCTGTCACACTATGGACCACACAGTATTCTTCAAAACATTTGTAATTAGCCTCCAACTGCCAATTTAAATCATTTTTCTTTGTATGTGACAATAGAGAGTAATACAGTCATCTTCAGTATCTGTGGTGGATTGGTTCTAGGGCCCCTATGGATACTAAAATCCAGGGAAGCTCAAATCCCTTATATAAAATGATACAGTACCTGCATGTAATCTATGCACATTTTCCATCATACTTTAAATCATTGCTAGATTATGTATAATACCTAATACATTGCAAATGCTATGTAAATAGCTGTTATACTGTGGTGTTTAGAAAATAATATCAATTTTTAAAAGTCTATACCTGTACAGTGTAGGCCCATTTTTTTCCAAATATTTTTAATTTGTGGTTGGTTGAATCTATGGATGCAGAACCCACAAATACCAAAGGCTAATTGCATTTAAGATATAGCATAATAAGTGGTATGATATTTTTCCTCTCTCATTTTGAGTTTATTTATAAGAAAAATAGGGCTAATAATAGTACTCACTTCATAGGATAATTCGAAGGTAAGTGAGAGACAGATGTAGCACTTAGAAGAGTGCTTGATGATACATTAAGTATGCAACTAATTTTAGTTATAATTATTTTGTTATATGACAATTACTGTTGTTCCGCTATGACATGGGGTCAGGTAATTCATAGAGTAATGCTACCTTAACAGAATATATGAAAAGAGCCAGGTAGTGGGAGCTTAAGCTAAGCATTGGTTTCATGCTACTAATTCATTGATTCTCTTACTTGACTCCTAGATACCAGATCTTTTGCCTGCTGCTCCTGACATCTGATAGTGACTCGATATTCACGAGATAGCCTGCTTATTATTTCCCAAGAAATGAACATCCTATAATAATCTCTAATTTACAAACTTAGAATTTTGACTATTGTTTAGATATCTTAGTCTTGGCTTTGTTGCTCCTACTTGATATTGTCAAGATAGTTGGAGGATAATGGGTTAACCAGGTCAATGATGAATCTTTACTTTTGGAGACTAAATAGGAAAGTCTTTAACTTATTCTTTGTAAAATCCACTACCTCCTTTTACTAATATGTTTAATACCCCTTCACTATTCATCAAGAACACTTTGGAAAGGTTCCATAGCTTTTGTTTAATTTTCATCTTGCCAAATCTCTTTCCCCCTGCTCTGATCAGCCCAGGGTTGGAGGTTTTCTTACTGGCTTTTATGGTATCCATTTGGGTTGGCTCGAAGTAAGAAAATACTTGAGTGTTTTTTTCCTCCCTGAAGATACTTGTTTCTCGCCAAACGTTAGGTTAGTGTTTTGCCTTTCAACATCAGCTTTCAGGTCATTTTAAGAAAACATAATTTTTCAATTTGTTCAGCATTTTTCTTGTTGTAAGGATAGGAAAGAGTTCATCCCAGATCTTTAGATCACCATATTAACATATAAAATTATGTTTTACCTTTTATTTAGTCTCTCTTTATAATGTATAGCATCACTAAAAGAATATGGTATTTACATATGAAAACACATATAGGCCAATGAAACAGAACAGAAAATTCAGAAATAGCCCAACTGCATTTGAGAATTTAATACACAATAAAGTTATCAACTCAAATTTATGGGAAAAAGATGAACTGTCAATAATTAGTGTTAGGATAAGTAACGAAACAGAAAAAAATAACATAAAGCACAATTTTGTTCTCCTCATGTGTTTGAATAAATTCCAAGTAGATTTAGAGATTTGCATTAAAAAAAAAACTACCACTTTGGGAGGCTGAGGCAGGCAGATCACGAGGTCAGGAGATCGAGACCATCCTGACTAACACAGTGAAACCCCGTCTCTACTAGAAATACAAAAAATTAGCCGGGCATGGTGGCAGGGGCCTGTAGTCCTAGCTACTCAAGAGGCTGGGGCAGGAGAATGGCATGAACCAGGGAGGCGGAGCTTGCAGTGAGCCGAGATCACACCACTGCACTCCAACCTGGGCGACAGAGTGAGACTCCATCTCAAAAAACAAACAAGCAAAAAAACAAAAACAAAAAAACAAAAAACAATAAACTGCGTAAAGTAAAATTTTCACAAAATAGAATAAAAATCCCTGAGGGAACCCCTATATAAACTGGGAGTTTAAAAATCTTGTAAGTATGGCTAAAAATAAGATATAATGAGGGAGAAAGATGAACAGATGTTATTATAAACCTAGTTTAGCTTAATAATTGTAACAGATAGATAATGGAAGCCAATTCACAGGATTAAACCTAAGAAAAATGTTTAGAAATTAAAATTTTTGAGGACTCTGAAAATATTCAAGATAATTGAAGGTAAATAGTAGTGGAAAATGTAATTAGAAAGAGACATAATAAGTTTTAATAAGTAATTAGAAAGATTTACGCCTTGAAGTAGTATAGAAATCTGCAGCAGATTATATGCAATTTCAGCTTCATATGTATCTCTACTAAAGTGGGAAGAAGAAAATGAAGAAAAACTTATTAAAATATGAATTTATCTTTTATTTCCTTTTCTTTGCAATTTATTATTATTATTTGAGACAGGTTTTTGCTCTGTCACCCAGGTTGGAGTACCATGGCACGATGTTGGCTCACCACAGCCTCTACCTCCTGGGCTCAAGTGATTCTCCCAACTCAGCCTCCCAAGTACTTGGGACTACAGGCATGCACCACCACACCCTACTAATTTTGTCTATTTTTTTTATAGAGATGCAGTCTCACTGTGTTGCCCAGGCTAGTCTTGAACTCCTGGATTCAAGCAATCCTCCTGCCTCTGCCTCCCAGAGTCCTGGGATTAGAGGTGTGAGCCACTGTGTCTGGCTAAAATATGGATTCTAAAAGGTTAACATAAAATAAACAAACACAACTTTCTTACAAATATGAGAGGGAGAGTGTGTTTCAAAGATTTACTTAAGTAATTCATTTATGGAACACCTAGAAGGAAATGTTGGTTCAAAGGAGTGTAAGAGAAATAAAGTTATTAATACTGAAATAATAATGCCAAAATCAATCCAACACTGGGTAATGTTCCACAAGGCAACAAAACTGTGAACTTTGGGAATTATCTTTTCTTAAGGCATGAATTATTTATATCTCTACAGGACAAAATCCATTTTATTTACTATTTCACAAATATTATTTGCGCCATTATCACTTTTCTACAAATTAGTATCAACCTTAACAGAATTGTAAAATATCCTATACAAAAACAAAATGTAAGTTAAGGAAAACTGCATAACCACCGACAAATTAATATTTGAATGGGACTGTTAGACCTACCCACTAAGCTCTAGTAAAACACTGAAAGTATACTCCATTATAACTTTGCTTATTTCCAAATTTTTGAAATTTGTGTTTTTTTAGCAATCTATTTCAAGCATGAAAAATAATCAATAAATATGTAAACACTGTATCTGTTTTTCTACACTCCAAGCTTTAGGGTCTTTTCAAGAAGCAGCTCTTTGACCTATTTATATTTTAAGATATTGAATAGTATCAGTCTAATTATTGCTCTTGTGTATTTTGGCTTCTTCAAAAAATTATCATTTACAAGATAATTTAAAATTTGGAAAATAGATAAGTATTTTAAAATTATATTTTCATCTCCCTAGCATTTATTACTTTCAATATTATGCTAAGAACATATATTTTTTATTTTAATATATTTTTCAAAAGATCATATAAAATGTAATGGCATTTTGGGAAAAATACAAAGCACACCAAAGTCATAATACAGGATTTATTGCCTTTAATAAAAGTATTAACTACACTAATAGAATCATATTATTGCTGACTTAACGCATCTCTTATGAGCATCACACCAAAATACTTTATACTCAATAGAATGCTTAAATGCCTTAAGCACAGGAAAGATATTCAAAATGATAGCACTCTTTTAAAGGGCATACTTGTGAGGGGAAGAAGTGCAATGACTTCTTTAAGTTAAGGACATGAAGATAAAGAAAACGTTGTGACTTTCTAACAAGTATGTAGAGGTTTAACATGTATATGTATACATTAAACATTTCATCAGTCTATATATGTGTATGTAGTATATAATAGTAGTAGACTACTATATACATATGTATATAGACTGACCAAGTGTTCTGTAGCACTAATAAGCCAAGACAAAAAGGAATAAGATTAGGTAAAAACATCTTAATTATTCATTAGCTAAAATCCTAAATAAAAAAAGGAATGCATATCAATAGAGTGATTTGGATTTTTTGTTTTTGTTGTTGTTCTTGTCATGGCAGCAATTTTTAAAATAATAAAGATGACAAAGTACAAGCTAGGTTTGTTTAATCTATTTCATTGGTTATAATCAAACTTCAAATATCTCATTTTCAGTTTCTAGAGAACTAAGACATAGAGCCAAGCAGCTGGAAAGCGTATCATTGATCAAAGGAGGAATGTAAATACCTATTTGGGAGCAAAGTATTTCCATTTTCCTAACAGACTTGTTTTTTCCCATCTCTTGGAAAACAGCATCTTCTCATCCTTGGCATAAACTTTCTCCAGGTCAAGATCAGAGAACGGACCTGTAGAAAAAGTAGTCCTACCAAAAGACTTTCCTTTGCCTTCATGACTTCCTCTTCAGACCACCAAAGTTAGGGGTTTCTGCAGGGAAACTGATAGCCAAAATTGTATATATTTAACTCCAGCACTATAATTGTACATTGAAAAGGATGGATTTACTTGATCATTAAACAATATTATTATTAGCTAAAGAAACATACACACACAGACACACACACATACATACACATGCACATGCACACACACACATCAAGTTTAGAAAAATGTGCAAAACAAGTTTTTGGGATAGGCTTATTCATATTTTTCAAAACATACTGAATTTGTATTGGATGAAAGGCTTAGTAATAGTATCTGTAATCTGTTTATCCCCTTCCCTAGCTCTTCAGTTATTAAGATGGATTGTCAGCATTTCATTTTTATTAGATTCCAATCTGGATGGCTCTGCTACTAGTGCATGCAGGTTTACATATGTATAGTTATGCATGTGTCATTGAACATTTGGGTACGGTTGTATAGATGTGTAGGTATTTGACTGTATGGTTATATGTGGAGATGGGGGAATTTTGGGGGTGTGGGTGTGGGGAGGGAATGGGAAGTCCTATAGATGCTCCACTCTAGGTTGGTCCTTCACTTGAAATGCTACCTTTGCTTCACTCTCCCAGAAACATTCAATAGTAAGACAATCAAGGACATTATATCTATGCATATCAAAAACTTCAGCTAAGATCCCCAAAATTAGATTTTACTTCACCATTTCTGTCATAAAAGCTACCTCCAGCTCTTAGAATTTTGCTATTTCTAAAATCATTTTCAATTTTCCCTTCCTCAAGTGTTCTTGGTGAATTTTGTAGCCAAATAAGACAGTTACCAGTGAACCTACAGAGTAAGCAAGGAACAGCAAATGTAGAATTGGATGATGACTTCTCTGTAGGAATGGAGTTTGAATGTGTTCTAAAAGGTAGCCAAATAGACCCAGAAGGTGCGGCCCATTATCATTTCCATATGAGCAAGATGGGGATAATAATTGATTTTAGGGCTATTGGTGTATACTTTGGTTCAAACTGTCTGATTTTAAAGCATTTTAGAATTCATATCCTATAAGTATAGAAAAATCAACAGAATACCTGACTTGAAGAAAATATCAACTAAAAATTGGCAAAAGGAGAGTGAAGTCTCTATCTTTTACAGCTTGTTGGTTTCCCCTTTCTTTTTTCACATTTATAATTTTTTTTATTATTTATTTTGTGGGTACATAGTAGGTATATATATTCATGGAGTACATGATATGTTTTGATAGGCATGGAATAAATACTTGAGGAGATGGATACCCCATTCCCCATGATGTTTGCTTTCCCTTTCTAGGTGAACTTACCCTATGAAAACATTCAAAATCTTATTTTTTTATTTCTTCCACTTTATGAATTCAGTCTATCTAGTAAACACACTCATATCAATATGTTAGAAACAATCAACACAAAACACATTACTGACAGCAGAATTTTGGTGCCTGCCTGTATGCTCTTTTTGAACATAAATGACATATTTGCCATGGATGAGGTTACTTGTGCAGAAGAATCCCTTTTTAATTTGAAATAATATCTTCATCCTTTTGAGATAGAAAAAAAAATATTTTTTAAATGAGATTTTTGTTACTTGAAATTTTTTAACTAGAATTTTCCTATTATCTTGCTCCCATATTGGACAGGCATAGATTAGGTGAGTCAATCTGTCAAGGTTTGAATCCAGGCTTCTTCTTCTACTGTCCCTGTGACTTTGAGTACAAAATTATTTAATTAGAAGTCATTTAAACTTTTTGTTTCTCAGCTTTCCTCAATGTAGAATGGATCTATAATAATGTCCTACAACATAGGGTTATTATGAGAATTAAATGTGACAATATTTGCAAAGAGCTTAGGACTCTGCCAAAAATATAGTGAAATGTACATAAGGGATTGATGAATAAAGTTTAAAATGACTGACTTGGAGCTGGCTAATTGTCAAAAATTTTTATAAATTTTGATGGTAAAAGTACATTAGCATCGCAATGTAAAACAAAAGGAAACTGTCTCAATAACTTCATTTAAAGAATGCTCTTCCTATCAAACTACTAAAACTAAAATAAGAAATTGTGTATAATTCTGCTAAACTTCAACAGGGCATTGGAGTGGGAATCCAGAGGCTGGTAGCTAGTACAGTATTGATACTGGCTTAAAGGGGTAGGGTAGTGATGGGCAGAGAAGGGCGGCCTCCCTGGTGAGGGCTCCACCCTCAGTCCTGTGCCCACGGACCTAAGTAAGGACAGACACTTCTGTTTCCCGGCCCAAATACTGCATTTTCCAAGACCACCCTGGCCCACCATGCCCTCATCCTGTGCCTCCAAAGACCCTCAGAATCTAGCAGGAACAGACACAAGTGGATGGACAACAAGAGGAACACGCTGACAGAGGCCAGCATGCCATTGATGGTGGAACAAAGTGGACTCCGAGGGAAATTCGGCCTAGGACAGTGGGAAGAGAGCCAGGACACTGAGTGGCAGGATTCCAGGGCACGACCACCTTCTGGCTCCCATCCATCTGCTGAGAGCTTCCAACACTCAAAAAAACCTTGCATTCATTTTCCAAGCCCACGTGTGATCCATTTTTTCTGCTACACTAGGGGAGGAACCCTGGGATGCAGAAAGCCCTCTGTCTTTGCAATAAGGCAGAAGGTCTAATTGAACTTATTAACACAAGCTACCTGCAGATGGCAAAGCTGAAAGAGCACACTGTACCACACGCCCACTGGGGTTTCAGAAGCTGTAAACACTTAATCCCGGACACTGCACTTGGGGTCGGAGCCTACACTCCTTAAGACCTACCCATCTGCCTGCTCCCCCTAGGAGTTTGAGCTGCAGAGCTCCTAAGAAGCAAGTCACACCTCCATTGCACACCCTGCAAGCGGGATAAGGGAAAACTCCTCCCGTTTCAGTATTGCTGCTGATCATCTAAGCTGCTCAGTAAGCCTTTTCAGCTTGCCAGATTTCAGCTGCTTTATCCTGAAAAGAACGACAGTTATTCTTTTGAGAAAGTAAAAATTTTTATAAGGCTAAATCATATAGAAATTACAGAAACTTCATTCTAAACATAACTTTAGAAAGCACATCATCCACACCAGTCTCCCCCATCCAAAATTAGAAGAAGAAAATCTAGAAAGAGAAAATAATTTGCCACAATTACCTGTAATACCGTCTCTCCCCACCCCACCATGGGAGTGACACAGTTAATATTCACAACCCAGACTCTTGAGGTGAATTGCTAGAATCACTAGTTCATTCAAGAACATCTGAATCTAAGTTCATTATACAATGCTGGGCTTGTGGAAGGCCCACTTTTCTAACATCCATCCAAAGAGAACTTTAAAATATTTAACTGGTAGAGGGTTTACGTTAAGGAAATAAAAACAGGGTTGCTACATGTACACAAAATGAAAAAGGAATGTATTCTAGGAACCTAGTTTGGAATTAGATTAGTAAGATTTGCATTCGAACCAAGGTAGCTGGATTTTTCTCAGTGCTTTCATTATTTCCTCACCAACTTAAGGTCTAATACATATAGAAACTGCTGGATATTAAGGAGTTTCCTGTAGCCCCAAATTGCCTGTCATCAAATCAAAGCAGTTTTTACATAAGCAGATTGCCTTACAACAAGTGAAAATTTAAAGCATGATCTTTTGTTTAAATAACCTAGTAGATGAGCTAGTTTTTATGTAATTATTTGTACAATCGATAAATGTTTTAAAAATACGTATTTAAGTTTTAAAGGCAAGGAGTAGGAAAATAAGCTATATTTAATTTAGTCTTGTAGTCTTTTACTTTCAGATTTAACTGTAGTTCAAAATTATCTACCTAAAAATTTGTTTTTCTGTTTGATAAATTGATCAAGACATATTGAGCAAGAATAAATTGATGTACTATGTGGAAAGCTTACATCACTAATATGTAAATAAGTGGATTGTGACTCAGTCAGTCTGAGTTCAGATTCTGTTTTCATAACTTACTAGTTCTATGCCTTTGAATGAATCACTTTCCCTATCTTTGTCACAATTTCCTTATATGAAAAATGGGGATATTTCTAGAAATATTACAAGGGATAATGCATGCATATGAAACACCTGTGAAGATCTGTGTCAGACATTTCATAGCTCTCAAAAAATGTCATCTATTATGTATACATGCATTACACTTTTTAATAAAATGTCAATATATTCACAGAAATTAGAATTTAACTATTAATTTAAAAATGTTTACTAGATTTCTACAATATTTTATTTTCTAAAAGTTATATGACCTTGCTCTTTGTTGGAGGGTCATGTACCTGTGGCTGTGATTCCAATAACTACTAGTCTGCTTGTAATAGCCATTCTGAAAGATGTGAACAGTATTGTGTATATATACATATTTGTTCTATTTAGCTATGGAATAAATTCAATTACTATTATTTCTACACATACTCTTTCTTGATTTTGTTTCCCATATTATTCAGGTGGCTTTTGCACTGAGAGCAAACACAGCTGACAGCGTGGTCCACTCTTGCAGATGCAGCCCAGAGTATTTGTCTTCTGATGGGCCGGTGGTTAAAGGAGTAAGAGGAAGAGAATCTTTGAAGGGGCAAAGTGGTAAGGTACTGGCTTCATCACCACCTACAGAATTCAGTACTTTTCATCCTAGCCTACTGGGAGCATTAACTTGGGCACTTGTATGTATGTGCACACACACACCTACCCGTGAATGCAACACTCTGTCATAGTGATCTAAGGGAAATTAAGTTTTGTAAGGAAAAGACTACAGCAATTTTAGAATATTATTTGAGTCAATTACAATATTTTCTTTCCTTTTCTTCCTTTAAGTGATCAGAAAGTAGTTGAATTAGTTGATATAATAGTAGAGCTGGAATAAAACATTCAAGCAAAGTTAGCTTTAAAGGCAAATAGGATAAATGGATATCTGTGTGATATAAAAGACAAAATGAAGAATTATTTTTCCCAATTCATTCAGCATTATAATGGAAATTCCATCATCACAGTCTTATTCCCTGAATTTCCAGGAATAATCAAAATGTATAGGTTCTTTAAATGGTAGAATGTGAAACCATTCTTCATATTTTTAGTGTGGGCAAGTTCAAGAAAAAAATTCACTGTCATGAGATCAAGCTTTGTAGCAATGACAAACAAGATTAAGACTTTTGAGAAGCAAATGTACCACTAAAGTCAAAGTTTGCCACTTCTAGATTACTTGCGAAGGTTAGTTTCATAAGACACATAATGAGACCTTTTGGGAATCTACAATTCATGGAAGAGGGGCTTGTAGTAAGAAGAGAATTTCTGAAGGGTAGAGAAAAGTTGCCATCGCCCAACTTTGCCATCTCTATCACTTACCTTTATATATAGGCTATTGCCTTTACATACAGTCTTTGTGTGTAAACTAAACATATAAGTATGGGGATATATTGTCCATATCTTTTTGGCGATCATAAAGTCAGGCATGGGATCTCTGATACCATTCAAGAGCAAGTGTAGAAAGGGAATTATTTTCATCATAACAATAAAGTGTTACTACTACCTTCACCCTGTGAGGGAAAACAGCTTGAATTGTCTTTCTCGAGAATTATTTCAAACACCTCTTGAAACATTAATGATATAATGTCTGATATAATAACACCAATAAATGTCTGTGTTGGGAACTAGGAGGACTCGGGGAGCTGCTTTTTCAGAAAAGTTAACATGTCTCCTTAGTAAGACTTTATGTTTCATTGGGTTTACCCCATCACTGAGGCTTTGGAAAACATTGGCACATTCACTAATAATAGATAATTTTAGCTTAATTATTTTCAGTCTTTTTTTCACTTTCGTACTGATACTCCACTCACACCAATAATTGAAACTAGAGTTCTAAAGGCTTTATTTCCGAGACAGGCTAAGAGAAGTCAAAGGACAATGAAACTTAAGGCTTACAAGCAAGAAACTAAAGTATTCAAGGATGAATTACTCATTATTTTCACACACATGTATGTTATTGAAGAAGATATTAACTTAAAACTTTACCAATTTACATTAAAAGAGAAAACATCTTTTAAAATGTAGTACCTATTTAATCATTATCTAAAGACTGGCCTGGTTTTTATGACTACAAATTTGATTATTCTGAAAGTCAACATATATAACACTAGTGAATTTAAACAATTTATCATACGGTATTTCCTCCTAATAAGTCTCTTCCATATTTCTTTATTTTGAAACAAAATTTTTGGCATTTCAGCTAGCTATTACTTATTCATATTCTCTGATTATACCAAAGTTTTTTCTTATTTGGATTTATTTACTAATTTATGAAACTCATGAGCCCAATACCAAATATTGGATTATACAGAGCACCTGAAAATTTTTCTCTTATTGATCTAAAAGTCAATTAATTAGAAAGGATTTCGTTCCTGGATTATTTTTGAAATACAATGTAGCTCTTTCTCTCTAAAGAGGCACTTGACTGACAGAATCAGAGAGGTGAGTAATACAAGTCATGTTCAGACAAGACCTACTTGGCTAGGATATATTCAGTGGCCTGGGAAGGTAATTACTTTTCAGTGGGAAATCTGAAAAGAGACAGGAAGTGATCACAAAAGGAGATATTCTTCAAGTAATGTTGAAGAGCCGTCCAAGCTATGAGAAAGAACTACTCTCCTCAAAAGTCAATATCCTCCCAGGCCAACAAAACAGAATTTTTACCTTGGTTTCTCAGATTTAAAACAACCATCATTCCAGTGTTTTTCTTTCTTCTTATGTTTTCTTATTTCTCCCTTTTTATGTGACTTTTCAGTCCAGACCATAATATTCAAATGTTTAAATCTCTCAAAAACTTTTACTTTTTTCCTTTTGAATGAAATTTGTGTGTGTTTGTTTTTACAGTAATGCATTTTGTAACCTATTGGCAAAGCAAAACTGTAGTATCAGTAAGGGGAAAATGCATTTCTGGATTTCAGGGAAGGAAATTTAACTGTGCTCAACCTTCAGTTTTGTTTTTTGTTTTTTTTTTTCCAAGGGCATATTATTAGCTTGAGAATGATCTTAGTTCTTGGCTTCTCTCCCTTTTCATGGATATGCTTACCTTTGGACCACTGTAATAGCCTAAAAATATCACATTATAAATGAAAGGATAAAAATGATTAAATATCCTCAACCAAAAGAAGGCAAGAACATAAATTAAGATCTAAAAGGTTTCTAACTTCTGGTAAAGGCAAAATGGGTGATATTAGAATAACCCTCATGACTATAAAAATGATAAAACACTGGACAAAACTTATATAAATCAAAACCTATGTAAATGTAATATAATAAAACATTGCTACTGTTGGAAATAACGTAATTACTTCATTATTGTTTCAAAGCATTTTAACGGTATCAAAGGCAAACCAGAACTGAGGAGATTTTGACCCTAGAAAGCAAGATTTTTACTCATACAAGGTGAGATTTATGTTTATACAGTTTTTCTTCTGAAGGAACTGTTTTTTTCCGGCAGCAAATTAAACTCACTTAGAAAGCTATAATCCTTTTTACCTGAGGAATTAGAGAGAAGCTAGATTTTGGGGTTCCCCATAGTGATAAAGTATCCCTAATATCTTTGCTCAAAATCTATTTAAAACCTTAACTCTATGTTAATTCACCCATGCGTGAGATGAGACTTTGGAGATTTCAGGGCAAAAGCACAGCTCTCTAACTGAAAAACGTGAGCAGAGGTATGTGCCAATGGCTAATGAAGTAGGACACAATTTGCAATTTGATTCCTTTCATGCCAGAGGCTCATTAAATTCTTACCGTTTTCTGTGGCTATCATAGATAGGCTAACTTCAGTAATAAAGACTAATTCTGTGGACTAAGAAATTTTCCCAGAACTAAGAACAAAACCATAGTTAACCTGTCCTAACAATTTATTAAAATCTACATTTTGAAATATAAATGTAATCCCAGTAATGTAAGTGCCTGAGAGGAAAAAAAAAATCAACATGTTTGAAGAGCAATAAAATAATTCAACGTGTATGTGCTATGCACAATGTCTAAAATACAACAGCATTTCTAAACATGTAAAGCATCAAGGAAAGATAAATTATGTCAGCAGGAAATCCAGTCAATAATACAAAGTCCACAGATAAAGTGCATATTGGAATTAATAGATAAGGCCTTTGAACCATCTATGCTAAATATTCAAGAAAGTAATAGGATGGACTGATATGCTGGAAAAAAGATGAGTGATTTTAGGAGGTACCTGAAAACTTTGTCAAATAAAAAACTAAAATCAGTGCTTACAATTGAAAAAAATTACGTATACAAATGGTTTAAATAAATGGCAACTTGAATTTAAAAAAAAGAAAGGACCAGAAAATTTGAAGAAAAACAAATATAGGAATAATTCAAGCAGAAGCACAGATGGAAAATAAATATAATAAAAATGAATTCAATAATTCAATGAATTTAATTAAATTCAGAGATTCAGTGACCATTTTTAAGTGGCTGAATCTACATGTAATTGCAGTATCAGAAGGACAGATTAGGGAGAAGTTTGGACTGGAAAAATTTTAAAAATATTCTTCAGTGACTTAAAATATTGATTAGAAGAGTCAACTCCAAAGTAGGATAAATAGAGAATACACACACACATACACACCCCACACACATGCACACACACACATATGTATATACACATATACCCTGAGGTAAATGATAGTCAAATTGCTCAAAAACAAGGATAAATAAAATTCTTAAAAGCAGTCAGAGAAAAACAAATGATACGTCAGTAGTATAAAATGCAAACAGAATCAATGTCTAAATTGAAATAATAGGAGCCAGAAGACAATGGAAAAACACCTTTAGAAAAGTACACAAGAGCAAGATAAGCTGTTAACCTAGTGGAGCTGCAGAAGGCACACTAAAGGTGTGTTGATACAAACCAAAGTTTACATAATTTATTTTCAGTTTTTTTGCTGACAAAAGTGTTAGGGTACATTTTTCAAGTTTGAGGAAGTAATTACGTTATGGATATTGGTAAGAAAATAGAGTCTTAGAAACGATGATTTGTGGATATGTATAAAAATACTTTTTTATAAGTTCTTTAAGATTCAATTGGATGTTTAAAGAAAAATAGTTTTACTGTGGAGTTTAAAGGTTATTTACAAATAAAATATATGGCAACAATAGCCTAAAGTGGAAGAGTTTTTAAGTTGGATTAGAATTGTATAAGATTCTTATATTTTTGTGAAATGAAATATTATTAATTCAATATAGACTGTAAAAAGGTAAAAATGCATATTAAAATCCCTGAAAAAATCAATAGCAATACAAAACTATAGCCAAGCAACATGGACAAAGACTTCATGACTAAAACACCCAAAGCAATTGCAACAAAAGCCAAAATTGACAAATGGGATCTAATTAAACTAAAAAGCTTCTGCACAGCAAAAGAAACTATCATCAAAGTGAACAGACAGGCTACAGAATGAGAGAAAAATTCTGCAATTTATCCATCTGAAAAAGGCTAATATCCAGAATCTACAAAGAACTTAAACAAATTTACAAAAAAAAAAAAAAAAAAAAAAAAACATGAAAAAGCGGGCAAAGGATATGAACAGACACTTCACAAAAGAACACATTCATACAGCCAACAGACACATGAAAAAATGCTCATCATCACTGGTCACCAGAGAAATGCAAATCAAAACCACAATGAGATACCATCTCATGTCAGTTAGAATGGCGATCATTAAAAAGTCAGGAAACAACAG
>NW_012105109.1:50706-58512 GCF_000951045.1 Mandrillus leucophaeus | reverse complement strand
TCATGTCCTTTGCAGGGACATGGATGCAGCTGGAAACCATCATTCTCAGCAAACTAACACAAGAACAGAAAACCAAACACCACATGTTCTCACTCATAAGTGGGAGTTGAACAATGAGAACACATGGACACAGGGAGGGGAACATCACACACCAAGGCGTGTCGTGGGGTAGGGGGTTAGAGGAGGGATAGCATTAGGAGAAATACCTAATGTAGATGATGGGTTGATGGTTGCAGCAAACCATCATGGCATATATATACCTATGTAACAAACCTGCATGTTCTGCACATGTATGCCACAACTTAAAGTACAATAAAAACTAACTAACTAAATAAATAAATAAAGTAATAGAATAATTTTGTATAATACATAAGTAACTTTATATACACAGGTGAAGAATAAAGAGCAAATGATCCCAAAAGAAAAAATTTAGCATTATGATAGAATTAATTCAAAAATAACAATACTTACTTTAAAGGTAAATGGACTCTACATTCCATTTGAAAAGTTGAAATTGCCAGACAATGTAAAAAAAAAAATCAAGAAATAAATTGATGCTGTTCACAAATGATTCACTTTAATTATTAATGGTAGTTCAGTGACTTGAACTAAAGAAGAAAGGTTGTAGTTTGTTCACTTATTCCTTCTGTTGCTTTGGCAAATCATTTTATTTACCTATGCTTCCATTTCCTTATTCGGTCAAGAAATATAAAATGCCTTGCTTATTGTAAGGCGACATTTATGGAGATACCCTGATGCAACAGAAAAAGCCTAGGACTTACAACTGGACGTAGATTGCAATCTTAGAACTTTACTATTTTAAAAAAATAAAGCTGTGGTAACTCCTTTAACTTCTTTGAGATTCAGTTTTTTCTTTAAGAATAGCAAGAGTATTGGATGATATTCCATGCAATGGGGAAATTTCTCTATGAAAAATCTTTGAAAGATTTAAGATTATTAAAAATAATTGTCATGGAAATGTTAATCACTCTACTTGCCCAATCACACTCTTTAAGGACATTGCCTATTAGAGTCCTAATACAAGCTAAAGATACGTGTGGCATAGAAAGCCATTTAAAAGTAATCTATCCCCCTTGACACTATTTTAAAAATCTAAGTTGTGTGTTCTGCTGACTCATTAGAACTCAATATTGATAAACTCTTTATAAATCTATTACCTAGTACTGATATTTAAAAAGTAGGTGGCAGTAATGAAATAGAAAGAAGAGACATATGAGTTGTAGCTCAGAGACCTTAATGGTCAGGTTCTATGAAGATCTCAAACTTCTACTACTGCTTTTTTCTAGATATCCCCTTATTGCTGAGCTGAACTCCAGCATTAGTATTTACAAATACTACACTTTGTATTTTTTTAATTTTATAAAACTTTTCCTTACTCTTCTATGCATATTGTTAAAGTAAACTCACTTTATCAGAGCTAGCATGAGTAGGTCTGTGTCCTTGGCCACCAATACTGCACAAACAAAATAGTGATGCAAAAAGTAAGTTATGAATGGATTGATTGCCTAAATTATTTCTAATGCATGTTATAAGGATCACTCACAATATCATTTAAAGCCAGTAATTCTCAAATATTTTTCATGTACTACTTATTCCCTCGATAATTGTGTACTTCATTAGACTACTTTCAAAACAGAAAGTAAAAAGTACATTTTTATATATCTATGAGAATGGGGGAGAACATCCAACAATCAAAAAGGAAATCCTTTATATCAGCAGTTAAAGACTCTAAATGTCCAAATACAATTCTGGTTTGAGAATTGTAAAAAACCATTCTCTACAACTTGAGATTCCTGTGTTCCTTATCTATTACTGGAAGTTGAAGATATGCTCACTGTAGAGTCAAATTAAATGGATAATAGGAAAATTGGTGGAACTGACAAGTTTGATGAGTAGAAAAAGAAATAAAACCTAATTATTGAGAAAGTAAAACTGAACAAGAAATCTCAGCAAAAAGTGAAAAGAAAAATTTGATTGTAAAATCAGTTAGCTTAAAGTAAAAAAGAATGACAGAAAGCACTAATACATTCATATTATTTATATTTATTATGTTTTTTTTTGTAAGAAGAAATAGGAAAACGGTGAACTGTCCTCACAAAAAGAAAGTGGCTGAGTAAAATAAGGTATATCTACTTAACTCATAGTTTTTAATGTGAAAGCAAGCATGTGGTAAAAATAATGTAGGATTAGAAGACAGATAAATCCACGTCATACCTAGATATGCTATTGACAATGTAGGCAAACACTTTTCCTTTTGAAATTTAATGAAAATTTGGGAACGATATCTACAACAAAGAATTGTGCATGTACAATATGAATTAGTGTATTGGAAGTAAATTATCCCAGGAATCAAACCTGGGTTCTGAATTTAGCTTAATTTGTGTAAGCTATGGAAACTTGGGTAGATTATTTGATTTCTCTGAATCTCAAATTCTTCATATGTAATATAACCTTAGCTATAATTAATTTTAAGTATGTAATGTGCTATTCTATGAACATATGATACATATTATAAAGCAATATTCAAGTTTACATTGTATTTATTATTGTTGTTGTTAGTACATCATTGCCCTCAGTGGACTGGAAATTTCCTGTGAGTAGAAAGAATACCTGTCATTTTCGTATTGGTCAAGATGCATGGAAGATTATATTGTAACACATTTAGGAAAATGGAAGCAACAATGAGACAAATATTTGAAATACTTTACATACTTTTGTTTTTGTTTGTCAATCTTTTTCTTTTGAGATAATTGTAGCTTCATGTGTCAGTTTTAATAAATAATGGAGAGATACTCCATGTGTCCTTTTTCTGGGTCATCTCAATGTTACTACCTTTCAAAATCATAGAACAATATCTTCACCAGAATGTTGACATTGATACAGCCAAGATACACAGTATTTCCATTACCAAATTCTCTTAGTTCTATGTCTTAGTTACATCTAGTCTTTAAACCTTTGCAAGAATTAATCTGTTACCTTTTGATATAATTTGGTCATTTCAATCATATTATATAAATGGAAGTATAAAGCTTTAATCTTTTGGAATTGGATTTTTTTTTTTCACTCAGAATAATTGCCTGAAGATTTATCTAGGCTGTTGCGTTTCTGTAGTTCATTTCCTTTCATTTCTCAGCAGTATTCCATGGTATGGATGTAGTACAGATAGTTTTACCATGAAGGACATTCAGATGGTTTTCCTTTTTATGAAGAAATCTTTTATGACAATTCATGTACAGATATTTGTGTGAACATAAATTTTCATTTCTATTAAACAAATGCCTATTTGAGTATAATTCTCGGTCATATCATATTTGCGTATTTAGTTTTCTTAGTGACCTAGCAAACCTTATCAAGAAAGATTTAATACATATGGCAACAATGTGTGAGTGGTCCAGAATTGCCCTGGCTTTGCTGCATTTAGTGTTGCCACTATTTTTTTTTTTTTTTTTTTTAATTTTAGCCATTCTCAAAGATGTGTAGTGGTGTCTCATTGTGTTTTCAATTTGCATTTCCATAATAGCTAATGGTGTTGAGCCTCTTTTCATGTGCTTATTTTCCATTTTCAAATTGTCTCCAGTTAAATTTCTCTTTAAGTTTTGTTTTATCTTATTTTATCTGTTTTCTAAGTGTATCATTAGTTTACAAAACAAAACACTACGGAGTTTTCAGTGTTCTTAATATATTTTAGATACCATTCTTTTATCAGACATGTAGTTTCCAAATTATTTTTCCACTCTGGAGCTTGTATTTTTTTTTCTCTTAACGGGATATTTTGCATCACAAATATTTTAATTGTATTGTATTTTATTTTAGTAAAGTTCTCGCTATGTTTTCCAGGCTGGTCTTGAACTCATGGGCTCAAGTGATCCTCCCACCTCGACTTCCAAAAGTTCTAGAATTACACTGTGTATGGCCTAGATTTTAATTTAATCAAGCCTATTTTATCATTTTTTTTTCACTTGTGGATCATCCATTTACTGTCAAAGCTAAGAAATAATTGCCTAGCTTTCAATTTCAATATTTTATTCCATCAATTTTTGAAGTTTTATAATTTTACATTTAAGTTCATGTTTCATATTAATTTTTACATAAAGTATGTGTTTTAGATCAAGGAAATCAAAGTTCTTTTGCTTTGCTTTTAGATGTCCACTTGCTCTAGCATCATTTTTGAAAAGGCTATTGCTCCTTCACTAATTTGCTTTTACAATTTTATTAAAATCCTTTATGAACAATTAGGTGGATCAGTTTTCATGATTTCTAATCTGTTCTATTTATCCATGTGTCTATTGTTCTGCAAATACTAGATAGCATATAAGCCTAATATATTGTTACTGTAGCTATGTATTAGTCTTGAAATGAGGTAGAATGGTTCTTTGTACTTAGTTTATCTTTTTTTTTTTTTTTTTTTTTTTTTTTGGTCAGAGTCTCGCTCTGTCACCCAGGCTGGACTGCAGTGGCATGACTTCGACTCACTGTAACCTCCGCCACCTGGTTTCAAACGATTCTCCTGCCTCAGCCTCCTGAGTAGCTGGGACTACAGGCGCCCACCACCACACCTGGGTAATTTTTGTATTTTTAGTAGAGACAGGCTTTTGCCATATTAGCTAGGCTGGTCTAGAACTCATGACCTCAGGTGATCCACCCTTCTCTGCCTTCCAAAGTGTTGGGATTACAGGTGTGAGCCATCGCACCCGGCCCAGTTCATCTTTTAAATACTTTTTTAGCTATCCGATTCCTTGACATTTCCACATACATTTTAAAATTATCTTGTCCGTATCTACAAAAAATTCTTTCTGGGATTTTGATAGGAATTATGTTAAAACTATATGAAAATTTGGGAAAAATTGCTATCTTTACTGAGTATTTCAATTCATGAAAAAAACAAAACTTTCCATTCATTTTCATCTTCTTTGATTTCATTCATCACTTTTAAAATATTTTTCAGCATACAAGTTTTATAAATGTGTTCTTAGCTTTGCATTTAAGCATTTTTAAGGGGGCAAGAGAGGTGAGTATAAGTAGTATTATATTTCTTTAAATTTTGGAGCCTAAGTGTTTGTTGCTTTTTGTATGATTTCTTTTCGTAAATTCCTAGAGATTTCCAATATAGACAACAATGTCACCTGCCAATAGAGGCAGTTTATTTCTGCTTCCCTGATTTGTATGTCTTTCATTTCCTATTCTTGATTTATGGCACTGACTATACCTTGCAGCATATGTTGAATATAAATAGTGAGAACAGACATCTATTTCTTGTTTCTAATATTAGAGGGGAAGTATTCAGGCTTTCACCCTTCAATGTAATATTAGCTATACATATTTTGTCTATGTACTTAATGAAGTTGAATAAGTTATCCTCTATTCTTCTGAGCATTTTTGCCATAAGTAAGTGTTAATTCTGTGAAATGTTTTTCTGCATTGATCAATATTTTCATATGTATTTTCTTCATTAGGCTTCTAATATGTTGAATTACCAAATATTGAACCAGTCTTGAAACCTTGTCATGACAGACTTGAATACGGCTTATACATATATATTTTTTTACATACTGATGAATTCTATTTGCTAACTCTTGTTAAGGATAGTTACATCTATATTCATAAGAGATATTGGTTCATAGTTTTATTTATTGCAATTTTTTGGTATTGGTATGGTAATAATAGCTTCATAATCATAACTGATAAGTATTTACTCCTCTTCTACTTTGTAGAAGGTTGTGTAGATTTGGTTTGAATCTTCTTTAAAATTTGATAAATTATTCTAACCTAGAATGATTATACATGTAATAATAGGTTAGAATTGGAGACACAAATATGTACTAATGTTTTGCTAAATAAAGATGCAAATAAGGCCCGAGGGTGACTCACCCCTGTAATCCCAGCACTTTGAGAGGCCGAGGTGGGCGGATCATGAGGTCAGGAGATCAAGACCGTCCTGGCTAACACGGTGAAATCCCGTCTCTACTGAAAATATAAAAAATAAGCCGGGCATGGTGGTGGGCGCCTGTAGTCCCAGCTACTCGGGAGGCTGAGGCAGGAGAATGGCGTGAACCCGGGAGGCGGAGCTTGCAGTGAGAAAAGATCAGGACAGTGCACTCCAGCCTGCCTGGGCGACATAGTGAGACTCAGTCTCAAAAAAAAAAAAAAAAAAAAAAGAGAGATGCAAATGACTACATAAAAATCACATATGTTTCTGTCAAGTGTTAGGGCCTGGAAAATATGTTACCCAGTAGCAATAAACATACCGGGCATCAGAATCATGCTCCAATAGAAGGAATCAGGGTTTCTTGGAAAAATGATTGATTCTAAAATTGAGAAAGGAAATATACGAGGTAAACCTAGAGCGTGCTGTAGCACCAGAAACCAAGGAAATGTTAAAAACTAACAGTCCCCACACTGATGGGGGTTTGTTAAAAGGACATAGGTGCTAACTGAAGAAGTACCAATAAGCCAAGCCATAAAAGAATTGATCCGTAGAATATTTAGGGCAGCACTGGAGTATAATCCGAAAGTATGTAATAAATATCCATGAGCCTATACCAATATAGATAAATAACTGAGTCGATAAACAAATGAGGGAGAAGTGATAAGTAAACTGTGCAGAACTTCACATAATTGGTGTAGATACTCTATCCTCAAGGAAGTGAGTGTAAGTGCCGACACCGTAAGTGTGAACTGTGCATTGAGACTTTCATCCATAGAGTATAGTGAAGAAACGTACAAAAATGAATCATATAAAAACCATTACTGCAACAAAGTGATCCTGGTCAACAATGATAGTGATAAATCACATTGATAGTGTAGACCTGTGAAATTATGTGATGAAAATGGCAACTGTACCAGTATGATTTTTGTTTGAAAAACCCATAATCCCACTATGAGCATTAAACAAAAAAAAAAAAATCACGAGAGAGGAATTCTACAAAATGCTTGACTCTCAATCTTTCTACTGAGAGAGGAGTCTTAAATAGGTAACCCTTTAGAAGAGATAAAACTGCAAGTTAAGTGGAAATTAAATTTTCAGAGACTAATAGTGGGATTCCTTAGGAATAAGTTTGCTTAGATCTTACAGGAGAGATCAAGAAAAGGTGAGGAAAAGAATCCCTGTAGATAAGAAGTTATGAGTCAGAGAGGAAAAATTGGGAGCACCAAAGATAAAACCTTAAGAAATATATCATTCTCTATAGGTCTCATCTTGACTATTCCTGTTCTTTCTTATGTAGGTGGGGAAGGCTTTTCCTGGGGACCCCAGTTTAGTAATTAGGATAGAAAGAGATGGTAATAGTCACAAAATACAGAAAAGAGAACTTATCTAATTCACACTTTGTGAGCAAAGATTTGTATCTAAATTTTTATTAAATACTGAATTGTTAGTTTACTTGTGAGGTTTTTGTTATAGAAATTTTTAAATAACATGCATTACATAATCAAATAAGCATCTTCTTTTTGAATATTATTATACTTTAAGTTCTGGGATATATGTGCAGAATGTGCAGGTTTGTTACATAGGTATACACATGACATGCTGATTTGCTGCACCCATCAACCCGTCAAGTACATTAGGTATTTCTCCTAATGCTATTCCTCCCTTAGCCCCCTACCCCTCGACAGGCCCCAGTGTGTGATGTTCCCCTCCCTGTGCCCATGTGTTCTCATTGTTCAGCTCCCACTTATGAGTGAGAACATGTGGTGTTTGGTTTTCTGTTCTTGTGTTAGTTTGCTGAGAATGATGGTTTCCAGCTGCATCCATGTCCCTGCAAAGGACGTGAACTCATCCTTTTTTAT
>NW_012105109.1:45526-46866 GCF_000951045.1 Mandrillus leucophaeus | reverse complement strand
CTTGTTTTTGTCAGGTTTGTCAAAGATCAGATGGTTGTAGATGTGTGGTGTTATTTCTGAGGGCTCTGTTCTGTTCCATTGGTCTATATCTCTGTTTTGGTACCAGTACCATGCTTCTTTCAACATTTCAGATTTCTATTGTTCCTTCAGAGTGCAACTGCTGTATGGATTCACCATTAATTGGGTGTCTTGTTTTATATGTTTTCTTTAATTTTCACAAACAGACATATATATCTGCAGATCTCACACAACATTTGTAATAAAATGAACTGAGTCTATGGCACAATCCCTATCTTGGAGAAAGATGACATGGGTTCACATCTTGGATTTACTGTGATTAACATTGTGGGATTTAGCAGCATATTCCACTTTATGCTTCAAACTTTTCCTCTGTAAACTGGCAATGATAATAGCAAAATTTTCACAAAGGGTTGTAGTGAAAAATTAAGAGAGCTGATACATAAAATATCACTGAGAGAAATTTCTACAATATTATAAACACTCAATACATGTTAAGCATGACTATTACTATATTATTAGGTGTAATGGCATTATTAAGATCTCTTTTAATATGCACTGAAAATGATGATGAGTAATATTGACTAAGTTCCAGTCACTAGGAAGAAGACAGCATGTCTCATGCATTTTCATGCTGTTATTCAAGTTCTCTTAATTAGTCATTAAAAATTGTCTGTATTTTAAATCACAAGTGAGGATTACAGATGAAGATCCCATATATCATAAAAGGTTAAAAATATCAAACAGAACTACTTTCTTAAAAGAATCTGAGAGATAGACAGTTTCCATATATTTTCAAATTTTCACTCTTCTGTTACACAAAATTTGCTAGTAAGCCTCAGATTTTCATTTTCTCTTAATTTTGATCCATTTATGTTTTAAGATTTATCTATCTATCTGTCTATCTATCTATTTTTCTATCTAGCTGGGCAACACAACAGGAGAAATAAAAACTATGAAAGTAACAGCAATACGCTGTTTCTAGATGGTCAGGATTCCTACAGGTTATTTTGAAGCATTGTGTCAGTTAATCTAGCAATCCTCTATTAGCCAATTACCAATTATTTATTAATATTTATATACAAGGAAACAGAGTCCTAGAAAGTAAGTTATTTATCAGCATGCTTATAACTGGAAAGTGCCAAAGCCAGGATTCAAAGCCAAACTCTTTTATACCAAAGTCCAAATTCTTAACCATTAGACAAATCTAAGTCTCTAAATTAAAGAATCGAGCACAGTTCCTATACATTCTACCTCTGGATAGTGTTATAAAAAACTGTTCTAGGGTTTCACCTAAACACTAGATGAAAAAGTCACCAAAA
>NW_012105109.1:43157-44661 GCF_000951045.1 Mandrillus leucophaeus | reverse complement strand
GGTTCTGCTGTATCCATAAATAAACATTAGCCCTCAGAAATTACAATCTAATATTCAAGAAAAATAGAGATTTCCAGTATCTGAAGGTTCTTCTCAATGAAATCATACCTATACTACAGCCTCTGGTTCTATCACCATCTGACCCCAAAATCACATTTTCAATGACCAGTCATGAAGCTGTGCCATGATTAAAGCAATGTTTTAGCATGTCCCCAAGGTGAATGTTTGTCTCAGACACTCAACATATTGTTGCTTTGGTTTCGCTACCTCTCTCTCAAGCACTTTCACCTTCATTACGGCTAATAATACAAGCTCCAAACAACTATCTTTAGCTATTATCTCCTCATTTTTCTCCTTGACCATACACTTTGACAATTCCCTAGGGGATAATATTATATCTCCAGATTTCAATAGTTGTATTTATCCCCTGTTATTTGCCTCAGAGATTTCACTACTATAATTCCTAGGTTGGCTGACCGGCGCACACCATAGTGATTGGTCCTATAGAGTCAAACAAGGAAGTCTAGACAATTCCGCACTCTACTCTATGGCAGAACAGCTGTGGTTCTGAGATTGTATTGGCAACCAGACTCATGAGACACAAATAAGCTTAATCTAATGCTATATTGATTTAGCTTTATAAAAAGGATAAAAGGAAGGAGATACAGAAGGCACAACATGTTCATCTCATCAGGAAATGTTTGAGCTACCAAGTATAGAATGTCTTTTATCCCCTTAATTCACCCAGAGCTTCACAGAAAAAAGCCAATGAGTGTGTTGGTCATCTTAGAGAAGCAAGAGCCCCCTTTCCCATCAATGTTTTATACCATTTTAGGCATGCAGAGCCAAGTCAGCATGCTAACTTACAAATCTTCAGCCAGCTGTGTTCCAATCGAAGCAGACAAAACACAGCCAGTTTATCTTAATGTGGCTGTTTTCAAGGAAACAATGCTGTAGAGACCAAGTTAATTTTAGATAGGCCTGCATCAACGATATCTTGATGTTAGTATTTCATTAACCGATCTTCATCTGTATCTTTCAGCAAAGGACTCTGTGGATTAACTCTCTTTCCCTTTTAATGTATACAGAACTCAGAATTATTCCCTTAAAGTTAAATGTTGTATCGCCATTACATCTTTCCTGCTTCATAGTGCCAATACAAAAGTAGATTTGCACTTCTCACTTTCAGATTAATCCCAAATGGCCAGAGGCATCATAGAACAATGTTGTGAGGACTGGCAACATGATTTGCAGAGTCCTTTAGGAGAAACAGGACATTTAGGATACTAAGATTAAAATATTTGTTGACCTCTCATGTTTATTTACATGCTGTTGATGTTGCTGTAATAAAAATTAACACTTTCAGTTATTGGCATGAATTTTACCATTCATTTTTCTGTTGGGCCATACAAATTGCAAACGCTGATAATTGAATATTTGTCATGTGCATGGAATCACTGAAATCACACAAATGGTAGTTTCTGGCTCGTGTGTGTGTGTGTGT
>NW_012105109.1:37415-42517 GCF_000951045.1 Mandrillus leucophaeus | reverse complement strand
CCTTAAGTAACCTTGTGGGGGACCCATCACACTACAATCCACCCTGTCCCCAGCTCTTGCATTCTTTCTGCCAATCTTATGTGAGAGGCAATGAGCGAGGCACTAGGGGAAAAACTACACAAGTCTATAATGTAGAGCCATAACTCTTACATGCAGGCTACACCCCCAGTACACACAGCAGCATAAAAAGCAGAATGTGACTAAAATTAGGATGCCTGTTAGCAAAATATAACTCCAATGAGTAGGAAAGGTGTGGTGTAACAAATTGAGAATGAGTCAAAGAAACTTAATCAGGCTATATCATAGATCTGAGTTGACAAATGATCTAAAGCATCTGTGACATTATTTTCTTCATCAGGAATATAGGCACAACAGTAGTGCCAATAAGGGCACCTGCTATTGGGTCTCCACTGCATTGGCGATCAAGCCTCCAGATAGATGCAATCCACAAGCAGCCTGGGTGCATTATTGGTGCTGTTGATTTCTGTCTGGAGAATGGCATTGTATTTATTTAAGGCATACCATTATTATTTGATAGGAGGAGGTATTCATAAACCCAATAATTGGACTGATTTTTGACTGCTTCTGTAGTCACAGCCCAGACAAGGAAGACATTACCAGTTGCCATGGGTAGCAGGAACAAAAGCTTATAGGCACAAACACAGGTATCTAGTAGGGACCGTCATGGGCGTATCCATTTCTTATAACATTATTACTGCTGTATTTTTTCTCATTGGCCCTATAAAGGGCCACTTGTAGGCTCCAGGCCTGGCTTACAGTGCCATACACATGGTTTCCCTCTTTAGGATTGGGCATAATAGCCAAATGATAAGTTTTCAGCCTTGCCCACACTATCCCACTCTGACTGCTCCTGCAAGTATTGGTGCTGCTGCATGTTGATATCTTAAGGCTCTCACATCACCATCAAGGAGCGCAGCTGGGATCACCTCCCTCTGGCAGTCTTTGTGGTGCCCTCTGGTGCCACAAAACTGACCCAATATGGGGCCACTCTCCAGCTCAACTTCAGGTCCACACAGCCTTCACCACTTGACAGATCCGCTGGTGTTCTCAGGAGCACAGTCTGACCATCTATTTCAGAGCATGGCTTAGAGTCTCAGAAGTAACCCTGAGAGCTTGTGGGGCCTGTTTTACAGGCCAACCATTCATAGGGAGTGATGCCATGAGTGGTAGTGAGTGATCCATTCAAAGTCTGCACGACTTCAGTGAGATTCTTGGTCCAGGACCTTAAAGAGTAAGCCTGGGACAGTGCATGCAAATTGGGTTTTTAACAGGGCTTTTTAAAATTTTTTCCCATGAGGCCAGTACATGTTGGGTTATATAATAAGTGGAACCTCCAGTCTGTGAAATGGAGGCACTGATCACTTTCTATCCTTGGCATACCATACATGACACTAAGAGTGGTAAGACACTTGATGGTCTCCAGATGAGTGGCACATCTTACTGGGAAGACCTGTAGCAGCCCCAGTGTTGTGTCCACTCAGGTTAGACCCATCAGTGTACCAGGCCCTAGCCGATATTGGCAGGGCTCCCTATATATGGTGGTTGGCCTAGTTGATGTCTCCGTTGTTATGCCTGCCCCTTCCATTTGTTGAAAGTGAATGGATCCAAGTACCTCATGTAGTGCCTCACTTAAAAAAACAGTGGATGAGATATCCCTTTATTGTAGGTAGATGTGCTGTTTTTGCAGGATATATGACTGTACCATCTCAGAGGTGAGCCCAAGCTCACCTTGTCTAGGAGGCCTTCCATTCACCCTTTTATGGGATAGTCAGTTTTTACTGTGACATTCTGCTTTATTTCTGGTGATAGCCTCTGTTTATTGCAATGCCTTAAACATGGTCAATAGCTGCCACTCTAGAATTGTATAATGATATTCTCCCCCCTTTCGATAATTGAGACCAAAACCATACATGTAAATTCCCACTGGCTGCTTTTGCTACAAACCCCAATTCATCCCTGTAGCATCTCTAGTGACTTCTGATACAAAAGGGTGCTGTGGCAGTGGTCTTCTAGTGCTTACACTTGGTTTACCAATAATTTTATTTTGTCAAATGTCTCTTGCTCCATGTGTGCAGAGTCCCATTTTTATCCATTTTTTACTAGAGTGCATAATCGGCAGAGGGTTTGTGCCAAATTAGAAATGAATATCCTCCAGTATCCCAGTAAACCTAGGAAAATCTTTAGTTGCTTTACTGTCTGAGGAACAGGTTGCTGTATTTTCTTATTAATGACACCTCTGGGTATATTTCTCATCTTACTCAACCTGGTAACTCTCAGGAATTTGATTGCTATGCCAGGCCTCTATAACTTTTATGGGTTGACTTCCCATCCCCTGTCCTTTAGGCCATACACAGAGGTTTATAGGGCAGTCTCCAGATTTGTAAGAGACTCTGAGATTAGCATGTTGTCATTAACATCTTGAAGCAGAAAGACTGAGGCAGGTGAAGAGAGTCTAGCCGGGTTTCATGCAACCGTACTGTGACAGATGTTGGGGCTGTTTCGGTACCCTTGTGGTAGTACCTGGAGTGCCCATTGTTGGTCTTCCTAAGTGAAGGCAAACTGGTTTTGTGAATCTTTTGCTAAAGAAATCCTGGAAAAGCTGTTAGCCAAACAAACACAGAATGAACAATTTCCAGCTTAAGGACAACTTGCTCTAGCAGTTGAGCAATATTAGGCACAGCTGCATGTACAGACGGCATCACTTTATTCAGCTTATTTAGTCTACCATCATTCTCCAGCCACCATTTAGCTTCTTCACAAACCACATAGAGGTGTTGTAGAAGCTCTGGGCCAGGCTATTTGTAATTTACATAATTCCTGGACTGTTCGGGTGATTTCAGAGTGTCCCCATGGCGGATGGTATTGTTTTGTGTTAATTGCCTGACGGAGCTAGTGAAAGTGTACATGCTTATTTGGTCCACCCCCTTTTTGTTCTTTGATTACTTTCTGAACTAATTTCTTGCTTTCATGCAGTTCACTGAGGTCCACCAATGCATCCCTCATATCATAGATTCTATTTCCTGTTAATGGGCTCAGAAGTGCAACCAGTGCCCTATATCAAAACATTTTTTTTAAATTTGGAAATGACTTAGACATTTAATGAGGACCTAAAATAATTTTAAGATTTTAAACTGCACAAACATTTCATCTGCAAGCATTTATTTCACTTTCATTTGCTCAATGTATTCATTTTAGCAGTTTGTCTAGATTATTCATGAGAACCAACACATTAAATATAGCTAATAATTATTCCAAGTTGTTTCCGTGTTAACCATTTTCATAGCTTGTGAATATCAGGTATTTCTCTAAGCAAGAGGGTTAAAGCTAAACATGTGGACATTTCTGCTGAGAACTCAGAAAATTCAGCTGTTTTCATTAAATCAACATTATTGAATGAGTCTTGCTTATCAAAAAATCACACAAAGATCACTCTGTTTTTGGCTAGGTTTACAGTCTTATAACCTTCATTTCAAACCCTGACACCTTAAAGTGTCAAAATAAATCTAAAGCTTATCCAGTCAGTAAACTCAGACAAAAATATCTGCTGACACTTATGAACACATTTCTATTTTTATTTTGCCAATAATCTTATCTCTAGCTTATTTACAAAAGATTATTTAATTCACATGAACTTGAAATAATTTGGACTTAGTTAATTTTAGAGCACTAATGTATTTTTCATCCAACTTGGTAGCATACTAGAGACAACACAGAACGTAATACATGTATATACACATAAACATGTTTAAACATACACATCCACACACCAAGATCCAATAGCATTTATCTCAAAATTTTAGCCATGAGAAAGTATCACAAACTCATTATTTTATAAAAGACAGCTGGATTCAAACTATTTTTGACAAAATTGGGACCTGTTCATACATCTAAACTTTATTTGCCCTGATAGGTAGTCTAAGGAAAACTGGATCGAAATTTTGGGTAAAGCCATTTCCATGACAGTTTGACTTAAAAAAAAAAAAGCAAAAAATCCTCTTTATGTCTTTACTGTTTCTTCAGTTTCAGATGAGTTTCACTGTTTACATCTTAGCTAGAACTTACTGACCTGTATAAGAAAAACAAAATCTCCAAATAACCTTTAATTAGTTTTACTATAAACAGTGAGTTTTCTCTCAACTCCAGTAGCTTGTATAAAGCAGATTAAAAGCAGATAGAAAAGGAAATAGATGGCTTTGGAAGACTATACTTAACTCTGTAGGTGCACATTAACCATCTATGCTCTGAATGTTTCTTAATGCAATTTACCCATCAGTATTAAAAAGTGTACAAAAATGGGTCATAATACGCAACCAGCTGGAGTCCTAGAAAACCAGCTGGAGTCCTAAACTTTTGTGGGCGTTTCTACCCTTGCTCCCTTCCCTGCTCTAATACTTTCTCAGCAGCCAGCCTTATTTCAACAACAGCATGTTTACTATCCTTAGTGCACTTTAGCATCTTAGCTTCTTGTAAATAGATTTTTAGTCCCACCTGCATTCTCTGAGTGTCCCCATACTTGCGTGGCAGCCCACAAAGGCTGAACAGTAGAGCAACTCAACCCCATATACGTGTTACTGCCCACCCCAGGATTCCCCCAACAGACGTCCCTTCCTGACTCATTAATTTGGTCTCTTGGATCCTGTTTGTTACACCAATAAGAACAACCCAGAATCATATAAAAAATATACCATCCTCCAAACTGGGAGAAAGCCCAGAGACCCAACAACAACTTGGAAAAGTCCAGTTTGGTGAATAGATGAGTTTTAGGACTTACATACGAAGCACTCCTGGATGACAGCAGGAGAGCTTCAGAAATCATTATTTGGAGATGATCAGGATTCAGGCAGGGGTCATAAAACCTTAAGTAACCTTAAGTAACATTGTGGCGGATCTGTCACACTACACAAACATAGTAAAAACATCGAAGAAAATTAATTCATTTGTTTTTACCTTTGATATGTGCACATTCGACCAATAATCTTATACCTCTAATTTTGGATTACAGAGGAGTGAGAAAGGAGTGAAAAAAAAAAAAAAAAAAACCTGTGTTTTTACCTTTGATATGTGCACATTCGACCAATAAT
>NW_012105109.1:33266-37365 GCF_000951045.1 Mandrillus leucophaeus | reverse complement strand
TTACCTTTGATATGTGCACATTCGACCAATAATCTTATACCTCTAATTTTGGATTACAGAGGAGTGAGAAAGGAGTGAAAAAAAAAAAAAAAAAACCTGTGGATGGAGCTGTCTTTCTCCCTTCTGTGTCATTATTTTCAGCATATGTTGGCTAATGCAGGAAATAATATGAATAAGGATGGATATAATAGGATTCATCAGTCATTCATTTTTCTTAGAACACTAGGATTTTCTTTCTGCATTAAAATAAAATAATGGCTTGTATAGAAAGTGTGGTTGCACATTCTGGCTGTCAGCACCCCCATTTAGCCAGTCATAGATGTAACAGACTGCTGTGAAATGAATTTTGTTTTCCCCTCCCCAACATTTACATATTGAAGCCCTAATCTCTAATATGATGGCATTTGGGGATGGGGCCTTTGGGAGATAATTTAGGTTTAGGTGAGATCATAAAGGTGAGGCCCGCATGTTGAGATTAGTGCCCTTAAAATAGGAAAAAAACAAAAAACAAAAAAAAAATAAAAAACAAGTGCCAGAGATTTCTCTCTGTCTGACATGTGAGGACACATGGGAAGACAGCCGCTGGCAAGTTAAAAAGACAGCCCTCACCAGAATCTCCAACTTCCAGGCACCAGGACAATGAGAAAATAAGTGTAGTGTTTAATCCAATCAGTATTTTGTGGTATTTTTTAAGGTACATTTCCTGACAGCCTGAGCTGACTAGGCTTACCTTGTTTCACTGAACTCCCAAGCATCATGGGTACACCAAGATTCTGTTCTCATGGAGCATTGCAAACACTATATGCAAGTGAGCAGCAAGAAACTGTGGATACATATATTGCACTATATTGAATATATTAACCCTGCTCACATAATGCTCCATTGTCCCAACAAACTTTGATTATAAAACGCAAGTTCATGATAAAATTATTAAGAATGTGAAGGTGCTGAGTTTAAAGCATTACACCAGTACAGGGACCATCTGAGTGTAGGGCCTTATGTGACTGATGTATGTAGTAATGTAGGTTGCCTGGTTATAAAACTGACCCTGTTTGTAATCACTTGTACATGAAACTGAAGAAGATCATAATCTGTCTTCAAGTAACAACTGATACTAACCTAGAACATAAATATAATTAACAAATGGCAGAGTAAAAATTGTCTGATTATAATAAGGGTAGAAATTATGGAAACCTTAGGAGGAAGTATCTTTGGAAACATTTTAATAGGGAAGTGTGACAGACTATTCTGAAAAAGATAGAAGTATGTACATTGTTTGAGAAAATATTTTAAAAAATATTATCTATACTGCCATACTATATAGTGAAATACTGAGATCCACCTTACTGCTAATTAACTATACTTATTATACCTTTTTTTTTTTTTTTTTTTTTTAACCCAGGCATCATCTCTGATTTTAGTCATTAACTGACTTCAGTCAACTAAAGATGATTTGAAAATAATATGATTTTGGGAAAAAAGTCTCAATTCAATATAAGGAAAAATTAGTTAAATAAGATACACAGTATAAACATTCTGTAGGATGTTTTAATATTCTTCTAAAGCACGAGTTGAGCTGACATGTTATAACAGTACAGTATTTATATAAAACCATGTATTATATTTTTATGCATACATTTAATAATCACACTCACTTCTTTTTTTTCTGCTTCTATGATAGCAATGAGAACTTTTACTGTTAGAGAGTCATATTTTGTCCAGCTTTTTGTTTCTGTGCTTCAGTACTGTCCTTACATTAACTTAGGTTCTAAATAAATATGTGTTGATAGAGTGATTTTATTTTGTTTTGTAATATTTGAAAGCTAGTTACATAAACATTAACCAGAATTTTGAAGATGGCTTTATCAATTAAATTAATTGTCCACAATTGTATTTGCATTTGTTAATAACTATAGGCTATCACATTTATGAGATTTTATTTTCTATTGACAAAATTACAGTGACAATAACATCAAAAACAATGACAACAGTAAACACATTACAAATTGCTTTCTGCTGATCATTTGACATAAATTAAATTAACTGTAATCTATCTAATTAAAAAGATGAAAAAAGCTCAGAATAAAATAATAGTTTGTATGAATAAGATTTTAGGAACTAATATTTCATGAATATAAGGAAGGGTTGTAACTATTCAATGTTCTGTTAAAACCAAGCGTTATTGCCAGAATGAAGGGTGGGGAAAATAGAGATAAGAAAGCACATGTAATACCAAGCAAACTTAATAAAAAAGGGAAAATTGAAATTAAAAGCCAGAGATAGAAGGGTCAAATAAGTAGAATTGAACAACTGAGATACAAACCTGGGAAAGAAAAGAAATTTTACAGCTTTTCTGACCCAGCAAAAAGGGAATGATTCAAACTAGAAGCAGGAAGAGTTTCAATCAATCTTTTGAGGATCAGCTTAAAAATGAGAGCGCAAAATCAAAAGTAACCTAAAAGTGAATGATATAACTCATACAAAACTGTTTTTTTTAATGTACTCAAAACTTTCTTTTCTGTCAATATTCTGTGATAACAGGAATGTTTTTATTCATATTTTCCATTTGGAAAATATTTTTGATCCTTTGTACATATTATTTAGTCAGGGATTGTGACTATTCATTTCTTGTCATTGGGAGTAAAAATAATAGTTATATTTTAAAGGCTCTCCTGAGAACTGAGCCATTTTTGAACAGAGCTATTTTGCAAGAATAAAAATGTAGTATCTGAAAATAACCCTTCTGTTAACTCTAAATGGTTTGGCAGTGGCTCCAGAAAAATTTTGGCAACTCTCAAAAGATGGTCTTGGACATTCTGAATACCTGCTATTTTCATGCTGTAACACAATCTCTATCTTATGGCCTAGAAAAACTCTGCCTACATTGAAATTATTACTGCCTAATAGATCCCACTATTTGAAAACCAATTTGGTTTTTGAGTGAATTCACTTCAACTCCTATGTGACTGTACTAACTTAACCCCTCTTCCTCATCCTCATTGCATCTCTGGGATCTCTTAGACAGTATAGAATTCCATTGATCTTTAATAACAGTACACTACTGTCACATACAGTTTTGATTGCCATGTAAATCACCCAATAATAGAAATGTATGTCTTCAGCACAGTGAAAAACAGAGAACTCCATGCTTCTGCTTTGGATGTCCAGGAGTTTATTCTCAACATTGCAGCTAGAATTATCTTCTTAAAACTGAAAGCCACCCTTCTACTCCCACGCCACTCACTTTTCTTAAACCCTGAATTCCCATTGTGACCCAAAAGATTCTACATGATCTTGTCCTCTGCCACCTTTCTAAAACTATCTCTTCCTCATTTTATGCTTCATTCCATCCAAAGATTGTTTGATGTCCCTTGAACACATGAATCACACTTTTAGGCTTTGCCCACAGATTGCACAGGTGACTCACAGTCTCACGTTGTTCATCACTTTCATCATGACTCATCTTCTCCATGTGGTCGTTGGTGGTCCCCCAATCTCTAACCTACAACAATTCCTATCCCCTTCCTTTTTTGTGTATCCACACTATTTATAACCATATAACATACTGTACATTTTATATCCTTATCTTGTTTATCATCTGCCTTCACCTTCTAAAATATTATTTGCATGAAGCCTAAGATGCCTTCTCTTTTCTGTACGAAGTGTTATTAGCACCTAGAATATGTCTGTATCACAGTAGGCATGCAGGAAACATTTGGTGAAAGACTAAATTTAGAAGGATGTTAAAGTCTTTATACATATATTTTAATCCCCCCCCCAAAAAAAAATCTATGTGAGACTACACTATTGACAGTGATCTGAAAATTTGTGATCTTTTCTCACTTAGCGGCTTTGCAAGAGATTTGCTTTGTAGCCTTGAGGAAACAACACCCTCAAAATTGCTAATAGATAATTTAAATTATGTTAAATAAAATTTTTTATTTAACCCATGAGAAATTCCAAATTGAATCTGTTAGAATGTAAGTTATAGCAGGCCAATAAATGGGATACCATCTCACACCAGTTAGAATGGCGATCATTAAAAAGTCAGGAAACAACAGGTGCTGGAGAGGATGTGGAGAAATAGGAACACTTATCC
>NW_012105109.1:9373-32586 GCF_000951045.1 Mandrillus leucophaeus | reverse complement strand
AAAAAAAAAAAAGAAATTCAGTAATGCTAGTCTCTGTTCTAGTTCTGCCATTAAATTTCTATGTGATCTGAGGTGTCTCATTTAACTTCTCTGTGTCCCATGTTTTCTTATTAGCAATATGAAGAATAATAAGACTGACCTACAGTTATTTTTTTAAAGGTGATGGTCAAAAACAGTATAAATGATAAGGGCTTATAAAATAGTGGTGGTTTTTTACTTACAATTTATTTTAATTTAAAACAATTTTATTTTATTTTATATGGTATAATAGAAATAATTTAAAATCATGGAATTTCATCTATTAGTTGTACATAAAGCTCATAGAAATAGTTCAGTAATTGGCAAAGTGCCCCGGTTTGTATTTTAGCAATGTCTGCGCTGTGAGAATTTCACACAGAAATCACTCAAGCTTTGTAACCATAGCATAATCAGATGTATCTAATACTTATCCCAATAATAGACTTGCCTACTTATTGAATTAATTGAAAAGAAGAAAAATGTTAAAACTAAATTTTCATACCTGTCATTACTGTTTTTTCTTTTCTTTTCTGTTTTTTTGTTTTTTTTTTTTTTTTGGTGAATCAAAGAGTTGCATAGAAACAACCAGATTCACCAGCACTCAAGATTAGTCCTTCAGGAAAAATACCTCTAGTTAATAAATCAATAAGAGCTGCTGTTACAGAAATGCCAGGGGTTCAATCTAGGTCCTGCTACTCACTACACATAATGCCAGTCACTAAGTCGAAGAGTATCTCTAAGTAAGAAGGTTTTAATTGGGTGCTGCAGCTAAGGAGAACAAGAGATCAGTCTCAAGTACGTCTTCTCTAAAAACTAAAATTAGAGGTTCATATTATCAGGAAAGAAATGTAATTACATGTGGGGAAAACAAGAATTAGGAAGTGGAGGCCGGGCGCGGTGGCTCAAGCCTGTAATCCCAGCACTTTGGGAGGCCGAGACGGGCGGATCACGAGGCCAGGAGATCGAGACCATCCTGGCTAACACAGTGAAACCCCGTCTCTACTAAAAAAATATAAAAAACTAGCCGGGCGCGGTGGCGGGCGCCTGTAGTCCCAGCTACTCGGGAGGCTGAGGCAGGAGAATGATGTAAACCCGGGAGACGGAGCTTGCAGTGAGCTGAGATCCTGCCACTGTACTCCAGCCCGGGCGACAGAGTGAGACTCCGTCTCAAAAAAAAAAAAAAAAAGAATTAGGAAGTGGTAAGGACGAGAGGAGTTGGTCAACAGCCAGCAGGTGGTTGGTTAGGTAGTAAAAATGGGTGAGGTATCTGCTTTCTCATTGTCTAGATGCAGTGATCTGGTAAGTTTTAGTTCCTTGATACTCTCTAGAAGGCCTGATAGGAACCCTAAAAAGATAAATGCAACTTTCTAAGTTTTAAGCCTTGGAAGATAAATTTCTATGTTTATTCAAAATGAACCATAAACATCAGCTCTATGGGACAACTGGGCTGATTTTACTACCACTTAATCTCCCAAAAGGATTTACTGAATAAAACAGGAACTAAGGGGGAGGGAAAAATTTCAGAAGTCTAGTACAAACAATGGGAAAAACGATTGAAAGGGAGAGGCGATTTTGAGTACTTGTGTGTACGTGTGTCACTCAGATTATCTTCTGACCCAGTTGACAGTGACTTGTAAAAAAGGCTTGGACACAAGAAGATAAACGAAAGATGGTGTCAAATAACTGTGTCTTTGGGTCTCTATTAAATGGTAGGAAAAGCACATTAAGGGGCTACAGCTGATAAAAGAAGATACTTTCCTTCTTAGTAACATCACACCTAGAATGGGAGCCTACGTTTAGCTCTGCAAAATTCAAGAATAGCAAAGCTCCATATCACCCTAATGTACATGTCAACATATATGAGGCCAAGCCATCTCAGTAAAAAATTCTTCATAGAGAAAGAATGGATTATAGTCTAAATATGAAGAAGAAGTGGCAAACCACGGGATCTGAGACAAAATGAGAGTCAAAGCCATTTGCCAGCAAAATATATGCATAAGATATTTCAGTTATTCCATTTAATCAGGAAGGGAGAATATGATTTTTCTAGCTAATTTTGATTGAGGAAGGTGAGCTAGAGAGTTATTACAGTTATTATTAGGTTGGCACAAAAGTAATTGCAGTTTTCGCCATTAGGTTTAATATTAGGCAAAAAAATCCTAATGCAAACAATTTTGTTTTGTTTTGTTTTGAGACGGATTTTTTGCTCTTGTTGCCCAGGCTGAAGTGCAATGGTGCGATCTTGGCTCACCACAACCTCTGACTCCCGGGTTCAAGTGATTCTCCTGCCTCAGCCTCCTGAGTTTTAGCTGGGATTACAGGCATGCACCTCCATGCCTGACTAATTTTGTATTTTTAGTAGAGATAGGGTTTCTCCACAGGGTTTCTCCATTTTGGCCAGACTGGTCTCGAACTCCCGACTTCAGGTGATCCACCCGCCTCGGCGTCCAAAAGTTCTAGGATTAGAGGCATGAGCCACCACGCCTGACTATGTAAACTATTAATATTATTTTAATTCTCTTACAAGGAGTAGCCAAAAGGCAAAAGAAAAAGAAAAAAAAAAGAGCACTTTGGCTCTTATAGGAATATGATGATGACCAGGGAAAAGGGTAAAACATAGAGGAAAGCAAACTTCTCTTACTTAGTTTGTTCAGTAACTAGTTTATCTTTTATGGAGTATATCAAATCACACTGTGATTCTGATGCTTCATGACTTAAAACTAAGGGTCTTACAACAATAGTTAAATCAATGTAGCTATTTTCTTAACCTTATGCCTGGGGTTTAGGATCTGAAAATAAGATGAACTTAGTTTTAAGTTCTTGTCAGAAGTTTAGTTATATCCTTCAGTTCTCTAAACTATCATAAATCATAAAATACAGCTTTTATCACACCTGACGATTTAGCATATATTATGATTAATGTTTGTACGTAGGAAATTATCTCAGCCTTTTACATGAAACAATTTAGTGTAAGAGACAGAGCCATTTCTCAAGCCATTCTTTTATATTTGTGCTGAAGGACTACTGCAAACATCCATTTGTATGTTGAAGCCCTAACCCCCAATGTGATGCTATTAACAGGTGGGGTCTTTTGGAGGTAATTAGGTTTAGATTAAGTCATGAGTATGAGGTCCTCGTGATGGGAATAGTTCCCTTATAAGAAGAGGCTCACTCTCTCTCCCTCATGTGAGGATATATCAAGAAGGCAACCATCTACAAGCCAGCAAGATGGCCCTCACCAGAACTCACAATGCTGTCACCCTGATCTTAAACTTCCCAGCCTTCAAAACTGTGAGGGATAAATTCCTGTTTTCTGAGCCACCGAGTTCTATGACATTTAAAAAAATTATAATTATGTTATTATTATGTTTTTTAAGTTCCAAGATACAAGTGTAGGATGTGCAGTCTTGTTAAATAGGTAAACATGCGTCATGATGGTTTGCTTCACCTATCAACCCATCACCCAGATATTAAGCCCAGGATGCATTACTCTTTTCCCTAATGCTCTCTTTCCACCATCCTCTACCAACAGGCCCCAGTAAGTGTGGTTTCCCTCCCCTTGTCCATGTGTTCTCATTGATCAGCTTCCACTTATAAGTGAAAACATGTGATGTTTGGTTTTCTGTTCCTGCGTTAGTTTGCTGAAAATAATGGCTTCCAGCTTCATCCATGTCCCTGCAAAGGACATGATCTCCTTTGTTTTTAAGGCTAAATAGTATTCCATGGTGTATATGTACCACATTTACTTTATCCAGTCTATCATTGATAGGTACTTGGGTCGATTCCATGTCTTTACTATTGTGAATAGTGCTACAAGGAATAAACACATGCATATAACTTCTTAATAGAATGATTTATATTCCTTTGCGTATACACCCAATAATGGGATTGCTGGGTAAAATGGTATTTCTGGCTCTAAATCTTTGACGAATCTTCACTATCTTTCACAATGGTTGAACTAATTTACATTCCCACCAACAAATGTAAAAGTGTTCCTATTTCTCTGCAACCTCACCAGCATTTCTTGTTTCTTGACTTTTTAATAATCGCCATTCTGACTGGCATGAGATGGTATCTCATTGTGGTTTTGATTTGCATTTATCTAATGATCGGTGATGTTGAGCTATTTTTCCATGTTTTTTGGCCACATGCATGTCTGTTTTTTGAGAAGTGTCTATTCATATCATTTGCCCACTTTTTAATGGGGTGGTTAGTTTTTTTCATGTAAATTTGTTTTAAGTTCCTTGTAGATTATGGATATTAGCTCTTTGTCAGATGGATAGATTACAAAATTTTTCTCCCTTTCTCTAGAATGTTTGTTCATTATGATAGTTTCATTTGCTGTGCAAGAAGGCTCTTTAGTTGAATTAGATCCCATTTGTCAATTTTTGCTTTTGTCGCAATTGCTTTTGCTGATTTCATTATAAAGTCTTTGGCCATACCTATGTCCTGAATGATATTGCCTAGATTCTCTTCTAGGGTTTTTATAGTTTGGGTTTTACATTTAAGTCTTTAATCCATCTTGATTTTTGTATAAAGTGTAAAGAAATGATCCAGTTTCAATTTTCTGCATATGGCTAGCCAGTTCCCCCAGCACCATTTATTAAATAGGGAATCCTTTCACCACTGCTTGTTTATGTCAGGCTTCTAGAAGATCAGATGGTTGTATATGTGTGGTTTTATTTCTGAGTTCTCTACTCTGTTCCATTGGTCTATGTGCCTGTTTTTGTATCAGTACCATGCTGTTTTGGTTACTGTAGCCTTGTAGTATAGTTTAAAGTCAAGTAGCATGATTACTCCAGCTTTGTTCTTTTTGCTTAGGATTGTCTTGGTTATGTGAGCTCTTTTTTGGTTCCATATGAATTTTAAAATAGTTTTCTTTTTTCAATTTTGTGAAGAATATCCATGGTAGTTTAATAGGAATAGCACTGACTCTCTAAATTGCTTTTGGCAGTACAGCCATTGTCATGATATTGATTCTTCCTACTCATGAACATGGAATGTTTTTCCATCTGCTAGTGTACTCTTTGATTTCCTTAAGAAGTGGTTTGTAGTTCTCCTTGAAGAGGTCCTTTGCTCTTCTTGTTAATTGTATTCCTACGTATTTTATTCTATTTGTGGCAATTGTAAATGGAAGTTCATTCATAAATTGGGTTTCTGCTTGTCTGTTGTTGGTGTTTAGGAATGCTTCTTATTTTTGCACATTGACTTTGTATCCTGAGACTTTGCTAAAGTTGCTAATCAGTTTAAAAAGCTTTTGCGGTGAAATGATGGGGCTTTCTAGATATAGGATTATATCATCTGCAAACAAAGACAATTTGACTTCCTCTCTCGTATTTGAATATATTTTATTTCTTACTTTCGCCTAATTGCCCTGGCCAGAACTTCCAACACTATGTTGAATATGACTGGTGAGAGAAGGCAACCTTGTCTTCTGCCAGTTTTCAAGAGAAATGCTTACAAGTTTTTCCTAGTCGGTATGATATTGGCTATATGATATTTGTCATAAGTGGCTCTTATTATTTTGAGATACATTCCTTTAATACCTAGTTTATTAAGAGTTTTCAACATGAAGGGATGTTGAATTTATATTGAAGGCCTTTTCTGTGTCTATTGAGATAACCATGTTCTTTTCGTCTTTAATTCTGTTTATGTGATGAATTTTATTTATTGATTTGTGTATGTTGAACCAGCTTTGCATCCTGGGGATGATGCCAAATTGATCATGGTGGATAAGTTTTTTGATGTACTGCTGGATTCGGTTTGCCAGTATTTTATTGATAATTTTTGCATCCATGTTCATCAGGAATATTGGCCTGAAGTTATTTTTTTGTTGTTGTTGTATCTCTAACAGGTTTTGGTATCAGGAAGATGCTGGCCTCATAAAATGAGTTAGGGAAAAGTCCCTCCTTTTCAAGTGTTTGGAATAGTTTAGGAGGTAATGATACCAGTTCCCCTTTGTACTTCTAGTAGAATTCAGCTGTAAATCCATCTGGACCTGGGCTATTTTTGATTGGTAGGCTATTTATTACGGCCTAAATTTCAGCACGTGTTATTGGTTTATTCAGGGATTCAGCTTCTTCCTGGATCAGGCTTGGTAGGGCCAGAAATTTATCCATTTCCTCCAGAATTTCTGGCTTATTTGCATAGAGTTGTTTATGGTATTATTTGATGGCAATTTGTGTTTCTCTGGCATCAGTGGTGGTCTCCCCCTTATCATTTCTGATTGTGTTTATTTCAGTCTCCTCTCTTTTCTTCATTAGTCTATGTAGCCATCTATCTATTTTGTTATTTTTTTCAAAAAAAAAAAAAAAAACAGTTCCTGGATTCATTAATATTTTGAAGCATTTTTTATGTCTCTTTCTCCTTCAGTTTGGCTCTGAGCTTGACTATTTCTTGTTGTCTGCTAGGTCTGGGGTTTGTTTGCTCTTGGTTTTCTAGTTCTTTTAGTTGTAATGTTAGCATGTTGGTATGAGATCTTTCCAGCTTTTTGATGTGGGCGTGTAGTGCTATAAATTTCCACTTAAAACTGCTTTAGCTGCATCCCAGAGATTCTGACACATTGTCTCTTTGTTCTCATTGGTTTCTCATTTGTTCTCATTAGTTTCAACTTCTTGATTTCTGCCTTTATTTCACTATTTACCCAGGAGTCATTCAGGAGCAAATTGTTCAATTTCCATTTAGCTGTGTGGTTTTGAGTAAGCTTTATTATTATTATTATTATTATTTTACTGTAAGTTCTGGGATACATGTGTAGAACATGCAAGTTTGTTACATAGGTATACATGTGCCATGGTGGTTTGCTGCACCCATCAACCTATCATCTACATTAGGTATTTCTCCTAATGCTATCCCTCCCCTAGCGTTGCAACCCCCAACAGGCCCTGATGTGTGATGTTCCCCTCCCTGTGTCCATGTGTTCTCATTGTTCAACTCCCACTTATGAGTGAGAACATGCAGTGTTTGCTTTTCTGTTACTGTGTTAGTTTGCTGAAAATGATGGTTTCCAGCTTCATCCATTTCCCCACAAAGGACATGAACTCATCCTTTTTTATGACTTCATAGTATTCCATGATGTGTATATGACACAGTTTCTTTATCCAGTCCATCATTGATGAGTATTTGGGTTGGCTCTAAGTCTTTGTATTGTAAATAGTGCTGCAATAAACATATATGTGCATGTGTCTTTATAGTAGAATGATTTATAATCTTTTGGATATATACCCAGTAATGGGATTGCTCAGTCAAGTGGTATTTCTGCTTCTAGATCCTTGAGGAATCGCCATACTGTCTTCCACAATGGTTGAACTAATTTATGCTCCCACCAACAGTGTAAAAGCATTCAAATTTCTCCACATCCTCTCCAGCATCTCTTGTTTCTTGACTTTTTAATGATCACCATTCTAACTGGAATGAGATGGTATCTCATTGTGGTTTTGATCTGCATTTATTTAATGACCAGTGATGACAAGCTTTTTATTCATATGTTTGTTGGCTGCATAAATATCTTCTTTTGAGATGTGTCTGTTTCTATCCTTTGTCCATGTTTTGATTGGGTTATATGCTTTTTTTTTCTTGTAAATTTGTTTAAGTTCCTTGTACATTCTGGATATTAGACCTATGTCAGATGGATAGATTGCAAAAATTTTCTCCCATTCTTCAGGTTGCCTGTTCACTCTCATGATGACTTCTTTTGCTGTACAGAAGTTCTTTAGTTTAATTAGATCCCATTTGCCAATTTTGGCTGTTGTTGCCTTGTTATTGTTGCTTTAGTCATGAAGTCTTTGTTGATGCCTATGTCCTGAATGGTACTGCCTAGGATTTCTTCTAGGGTTTATATTGTTTTAGGTCTTACCTTTAAGTCTTTAATTTATCTTGAGTTAGTTTTTGTATAAGGTATAAAGAAGGGGTCTAGTTTCAGTTTCCTGCTTATGGCTAGCCAGTTTTCCCAACACCATTTATTAAATAGGGAATGTTTTCCCCATTGCTTGTTTTTGTCAGGTTTGTCACAGATCAGATGGTTGTAGATGTGTGGCATTATTTCTGATGCCTCTGTTCTGTTCCATTGGTCTATATATCTGTTTTAGTACCAATACTGTGCTGTTATGTTTTTTACTGTAGCCTTGTAGTATAGTTTGAAGTCAGGTAGTGTGATGCCTCCAGCTTTGTTCTTTTTGCTTAGGATGGTCTTGGCTATATGGGCTCTTTTTTGGTTCCATATGAAATTTAAAGTAGTGTTTTTCCAATTCTGTGAAGAAAGTCAATGGTAACTTGATGGGGATAGCACTGAATCTATATTTACTTTGGGCAGTATGGCCATTTTCACAATATTGATTCTTCCTATTCATGACCATGGGATGTTTTCCCATTTGATTGTGTCATCTGTTATTTCCTTGAACAGGATTTGTAGTTCTCCTTGAAGAGGTCCTTCACATCTCTTGTAAGTTGTATTCCTAGGTATTTTATCTCTTTGTAGCAATTGTGAATGGGAATTCACTCATGATTTGGTTCTCTGTCTATTATTGGTGTATAGGAATGCTTGTGATTTTTGCACATTGATTTTGTATCCTGAGACTTTGCCGAAGTTGCTTATCAGCTTAAGAAAATTTGGGCTGAGACGATGGGGTTTTCTAAGTATACAATCATGTCATCTGCACAGACAATTTGATTTCCTATCTTCCTATTTGAATACTCTTTATTTCTTTCTCTTGCCTGATGGCCCTAGTCAGAACTTCCAATACTATGTTGAATGGGAGTGGTGAGAGAGGCTATCCTTGCCTTGTGCCAGTTTTCAAGGGGAATGCTTCTAGCTTTTGTCCATTCATTATGATATTGGCTGTTGGCTTGTCATAAATAGCTCTTATTATTTTGAGATATGTTCTATCAAGACCTAGTTTATTGAGAGTTTTTAGCATGAAGTGGTGCTGAATTTTATCAAGGCCTTTTTCTGCATCTATTTAGATAGTAATGTGGTTTTAGTCATTTGTTCTGTTTATGTGATGGATCGGTGTACTGTATTCAGGAGACCCATCTCACGTGCAAAGACACACGTAGGCTCAAATTAAAGGGATGAACGAATATTTACCAAGCAAATGGAAAGAAAAAAAAAAAGCTGAGGTTGCAATTCTAGTCTCTGATAAATCTAGTCTCTGAGAAAGCAGACTTTAAACCAACAAATATCAAAAGAGACAAGGGCATAACATAATGGTAAAGGGATCAATGCAAAAAAAAAAAAAAAAAAAAAGAGCTCACTCTCCTAAATATATATGCAATGTAGGAGCACCCAGATTCATAAAGCAAGTTTTTAGAGACCTACAAAGAGACTTAGACTCCCACATATTAATAGTGGGAGACTTTAACACCCCACTGTCAATATTAGACCAACCCAGAAGACAGAAAATTAGCAAGAATATTCAGGACTTGAACTCAGCTCTGGGCCAAGCAGAACTAATAGACATCTACAGAACTCTCCACCCCAAATCAATAGAATATACATTTTTCTGAGCACCACATCACACTTATTCTAAAATTGACCACATAATTGGAAATACAACACTCTTCAGCAAATGCAAAAGAATGGAACTGATAACAGTCTCTCAGACCGCAGTGCAATCAAATTAGAACTCATAATTAAAAAACTCACTCAAAACTGCACAATTACATGGACACTGAACAACCTGCTACTGAATGACTACTGAGTAGATAGCAAAAATAAGGCAGAAATAAATATGTTCTTTGAAACCGATGAGAACAAAGACACAATATACCAGAATCTCTGGGACACAGCTAACGCAGTGTTTAGAGGGAAATTTATAGCACTAAATGCCCACAGGAGAAATCAGGAAAGATCTAAAATCAACACCCTAATATCATAATTAAAAGAACTAGAGAAGCAAGAGCAAACAAATTCAAAAGTTAGCAGAAAACAAAAAGTAACTAAGATCAGATCAGAACTGAAGGATATAGAGACAGAAAAACTCTTCATACAATCAATAAATCCAGGAGCTGGTTTTTTGGAAAAGATTAATAAGATAGATAGTCTGCTAGCCAGGCTAATAAAGAAGAAAAGAGAGAAGAATCAAATATGCACAATAAAAAATGATAAATGGGAGATCACCACTGATCCCACAGAAATGCAAACTACCATCAGAGAATACTATAAACCCCTCTATGCAAATAAAATAGAACATCTAGAAGAAACGGATAAATTCCTGGACACATACACCCTCCCAAGACTAAACCAGGAAGAAGTTGAATCCCTGAATAGACCAATAACAAGTTCTGAAATTGAGGCAGTAATTAATAGCCTACCAACCAAGAAAAGCCCAAGACTACACGGATTCACAGCCAAATTCTACCAGAGGTAGAAAGAGGAGCTGGTACCATTCCTTCTGAAACTATTCCAAACAATAGAGAAAAAGAGGGACTCCTCCCTAATTCATTTTATGAGACCGGCATCATCCTGATACCAAAACCTGGCAGAGACACACACAAAAAGAAAATTTCAGCCTAATATCCCTGAGGAACATTGATGTGAAAATCCTCAATAAAATACTGGCAAACCGAATCCAGCAGCACATCAAAAACTTATCCACCGCCATGGAGTTGACTTCATCCCTAGGATGCAAGGCTTAAGTGGGCTTTTTGATATTGAGTTCTAATTTGATTGTGCTGTCATCTCAGAGACTGTTTGTTTTGATTTCAGTTCTTTTGCATTTGCTGAGGAGGTCTTTACTTCCAATTATGTGGTTAATTTTAGAGTAAGTTCCATGGGCAACGAAAAAAATGTATATTCTTTTGTTTTGGGATGACGAGTTCTGTAGATATCTATCAGGTCCGCTTGGACTAGAGTTGCATTCAAGTCCTGAATATCTTTGTTAATTTTCTGTCTTGATAATCTGTCTAATACTGACAGTAGGTTATTAAAGTCTCCCACTATTATCGTGTGGGGATCTAAGTTTCTTTGTAGGTCTCTAAGAACTTGTTTTATGAATCTGGGTGAATCATAAAATCAGAACTTGTTTTATGAATCATAATATATATTAGGTGACTATATATTTAGGATAGTTAACTTTTCTTGTTGAGCTGAGCCCTTTAAAATCATGTAATGCCCTACTTTGTCTTTTTTGACCCCTGTTGGTTTAAAGTCTATTTTGTCAGAAACTAGGATTGCAAACCCTGCTTTTTTCTCCTTTCTATTTGCTTGGTTTATTTTCCTCCATCCTTTTATTTTGAGTCTATATGCATATTTTTCACATACGATCAGTCTTCTGAATACAGCACACTGGTGGGTCTTGTCTTTGTATTGAGCTTACCATTCTGTGTCTTTTAACTGGGGTTTTTAGCTCATTTACATTTAAGGTTAATATTGTTATGTGTGGATTTGATCCTGTCATCATGATTCTGGCTGGTTAAATTTGCAGTCTTGTTAATGTAGCAACTGCTTCATAGTGTCATTGGTCTGTGTACTTCAGTGTGTTTTTGTAGGGTCTGGTAATGGATTTTCCTATCTTTGTTTAGTATTTCCTTCAGGAGTTTTACAAAGCAGGCCTGGTGATGACAAAATCCCTCAGTATCTACTTGTCTGAAAAAGATTTTGTTTCTCCTTCACTTATGAAGCTTCATTTTGCTGGATATGAAATTCTGGTTCTCATTATTTTGAACTGTTCCTTCTCTTTAAAGGAATTTCCTTTTTTTGTTGTTTTTAAGCATGTTGAATATTGGCTGCCAATCTCTTTTGGTATGTAGGTTTTACGCTGAGAGGTTGGCTGTTAATCTGATGGGTTTCCTTTTGTAGATGACCTGGTCTTTCTCTCTGACTGCCCTTAATATTTCTTTCTTTATTTCAGCTTTGGAGAATTTGATGATTATGTGTCTTGGGATAGATCTTTTCATGTAATATCTTATTGGTAGTCTCTGGATTTCCTGAATTTGAATACAGGCCTGTCTTGCTAAGTTGGGGAAGTTCTCCTGAATGACATATTGCAGCGTGTTTTCCAGCTTGCTTCTATCCTCCCCATCTTTTTCAGGTGCTCCAATTAGTCATAGGTGTGGTCTTACAGGGTCTCATAGTTAAAAACCCCGGAGGTTTTGTTTATTCCTTTTCATTGTTTTTTTTCTCTAATCTTTTCTGCTTGCCTTATTTCAGCAAAATAATCCTCAAACTTGGATAGTCTCTCTCCTGCTTGGTTGATTTGGCTGTTGATATTTGTGTTGGCATCATGAAGTTCTCATGCTGTGTTTTTTAGCTTCTTCAGGTCATTTATGTTTCTCTCTAAACTGGTTATTCTAGTTAACAAATCTTGTAATCTTTTATCATGGTTCTTAGCTTCTTTGCAATGGGTTAGAACATAATCCATTAGCTCGGTGAAAATCATTATTACCTACTTTTTTTTTCTTTCTTTTTTAAGATGGAGTCTTGCTCTGTCGCCCAGACTGGAGTGCAGTGGCGCCATCTTGGCTCACTACAACCTCCACCCCCCAGGTTCAAGCGATTCTCCTGCCTTAGTCTTCCCAGTAGCTGCGCCAACATGCCCAGCTCATTTTTGCGTTTTTAATAGAGACGGGGTTTCACCATGTTGGCCAGGCTGGTCTCAAACTCCTGACCTCAGGTGATAGCCTGCATCAGTCTCCCAAAGTGCTGGGATTACAGGTGTGAACCACTGCGCCTGACCTATTACCTACTTTCTGAAGCCTACTCCTGTCAGTTCATCCATCTCAGCTGCAGCCCCATTCTGCGCCCTTGCTGGAGAAGTGTTGCGATCATTTGGAGAAGAGGCTTTCTGGCTTTTGGAATTTTAAGCGTTTTTGTATTGGTTTATCCTAATCTTTGTGGATTTATCTACCTTTGATCTTTGAGGCTGATTACCTTTGGATGGGGCTTTTGTCGGGGGTGGGGGTGGCTGTCTTTTATGTTGATGTTACTGCTGCTTTTAGTTTGTTACTTTTTCTTCTAACAGTCAGGCCCATATCCTGCAGATCTCTTGCAGTTTGCTGGGGTTCACTCCAGACCCTGGTCGCCTGGGTATCACCAGTAGAGGCTGCAGAACAGCAAAGATTTCTGCCTGCTCCTTCCTCTAGAAGCTTTGTCCCAGAGAGGCACCAGCCTCATGTCAGCTAGAGCTCTTCTGTATGAGGTGTCTATCAACCACTGTTGGAAGGTCTCTCCCAGTCGGGAGACATGGGGTCAGGGACCTGCTTAAGAAGGTAGTCTCTCCCTTATCAGAGTTGGTGCACTGTACTGGAAGAATGCCTCTTGTCAGTATCCACCCCTCTCTTCACAGCCATCAACAGGAAAGATTAAGTCTGTTGAAACTGAGACTGTAGCTGTCCCTCCCCGCAGATCCTCTGACCCAGGGAGATGAGAGTTCTATCTGTAAGCCCCTTACTGGAATTGTTGTATTTTCTGTAGAGATGCCCTGCCTGGTGAGGAGGGATCTAGAGAAACAGTCTGGCCACAGCCACTTTGCTACGCTGTGGTGAATTCTGTCTAATCCAACCTTCCCAGTCTCCTTAGCACTGTCAGGGGAAAACCGACTACTAGAGCCACAGTAATGGCAGTCACTCCTCTCTCCCGACCCCGAACTCAGTTGTCCCAGGTAGACTACAGATGTCCGTGCTGGCAGTGGGAATTTCAAGCCAGTGGTTCTTAGCTTGCTGGGCTCCATGGAAGTGGGACCCGCTGAGTGAGAACCTGGCTTCAGCCCCCTCTTCACGTGACTGGATGGTTCTCCTGTCTCACTGGAGTTACAGGTGTTGCTGCAGTATGTAAAAACTCATACAGCTCAGTGCCTGTCCGAACAGGCGCCCAGGTTTGTGCTTGAAACCCGGGACCCTGGCGGTGTAGGCTCACGAGGGATTATCCTGATCCGCAGATTGCAAAAGTCCATGGGAAAAGCCTAATAACCCTGGTGGGTAGCGCAGTTCCTCACCACTTCCATTGGCTGGGGGAGAAAGGTCTCTCCGTCTGTGCACTTCCCAGGTGAAGCCATACCGCACCTGCTTCTGCTTGCTTTCGTGGGTTGTGCCCACTGCCTAGCCAGTCCCAGTGAAATGAACGGGGTACCTCAGTTGGAAATGCAGAAATCATTCACCTTCTATGTTGGTCTCGCTGGGAGGTACAGACCTGAGCTGTTTCTATTTGGCCATCTGGGGCCCTACAAGGGACATTTTGTCAGCCCAAGTTGACCAAGATGATGACTCTTTTACTTCTTATCATTTTTACTTCAGTAGTCAAATATCTGCAGAAATCTGGTTTATTGTAAACGTCTAACAGGAATGGTTATTTGAAAGTGGATCAGTTTGACATGTACATCTTTATGGCTATTGTGACAATGTACATTGCTAGTCAGGAGTCACTCTTAAGCAGATAGGCAAAGTAAGCAGAACATAAATATGCCAATAAATTTCACAATGCTGGGTACTGAATAAATGTAAGTCTGTGAAATAGAATAACCAACGTGAAAAGATAAGAAAACTCTTTGTGGTCATTAAAAAAAAAATAGAAAAACTCCAATAAGAACTTAGAAAATTATGACTATATATTTAGGAGAACCTACCCCATATGATCTCTGATTTAAACAATATTAAATAAGAACAGGTTATCTTATACTTTTATTGTCAGACTCAAAACTGATGACGAATTATATATATGTTGTAAGCATAGTTAAATATGTAAGCTGCCTCAAGGTGGAATGAAGAAATATGGAATATATACATATATACACACACACACACACATACACACACACACACACACACAGTCAAGGTACAATACTACTGAAAACATCTCATTGTGTTTGGGAGGAGAAAATAAGCAAATAAGCACATTTCTGGACGTAGACTTGCCTTTCCTTTGGAATAAAGAGAAGGAAGGAAAAAAGATTCTTCAGAATCGCCCTCCACTTCTCTAATGCCATTAATTTTTTAAAGTCTTACCTCAAATGTTCACTCTGAGTTGAAATTCCCTGACCTGCATTGTCACCCTTTTCTCCTTCACTTCCAATTATATTTTGCAATAACCACTCTTGAGTTCCTTAAGATTATAGAAGACTATATATAAACTTTAGGTCAAGCAACATGAAAAATGTGTTCTTGAATTTTTAAAAAATCCTGTTCATTTCACCTTATAGAGAATTCTTTAAAACCCCTAAAAGGAAGTTTTCCTATTCCAGACTACCTACTGAATCTCCCATTTATTTCTTAAGTTTTGATCTCATATGGAGACAACATATAACCCTGAAAAATTACTCAAGTATTTATTTAAAAAATGGCCTTATTCATATTTTAATTTTAACATCTTGTTTTAAAAACAAATTTAATAAACAAAAGCTGTCTATATTTTAAAGTATATTTTTCTCTTCATATATCAGCAACACATATATACCCTCTAAACAGATTTATTTTTGGTTTAACTTTTAAATAAGTATTTGACAATGTGGTAAATATGCAAGTTAGAAAAGGCATATTAAGACACATCAGGAGTTAACTTGACTGTTGGTAACAGACTTCCAGGAAAGAAGACTATGGGACAGTTTTTCAAGTTCTTCAAATTTGAATGCTCTTACTTTATAACAGCTAGTACACCCTTTCTAGAATAAGACTCTTACCTATTGTGGTCATTATAGTCCAAATTCTGATTGAATTCTGATTTTTAAATTTATCTTGCTCTGACCAGCAGCCACATTTTTCTGAAAGTCTCAGTGCTGCTGAATAACTTAGCATGGTGATTTTTATATCAGAATTTTCTTTTGCTAGTTGAAGAGAAACAATTCTTTAAAATAGAAATGAGTCTGCTTTTAATAAAGCCCTAAAATTATCCCTGTTCTTACTGGGTTTGTGGGATTGCTGTAAGATAATTCTTATTATTCTTCAGCACAAATAAATTTTATTCATGTCCAAATTTTCCACTATATCATCTCCTTAATTTCTGTGCCATTTTATTTAAAATAACTAAATTTTATATGCCAATTCATATTTAACAGTTATGAATAAGAATGTAAAATATACAGTTACTTCTGTTGTATCTAGTTCCTTTCTCTAAATTCTTATTTATTTTATAGTATTCTAGACATGTAGTCAAAAGAAACAAACTTTTGCTCCTGTGAAATTTTGTAGGAAACTTTTTGCCTGAGTTCCTAAAGTTACTGAAAACAAGACAATTTTTAAGCTAATTTGCCAAACGCCAACTATCTCAATGGCTAAGTTATCAAAGGAACAATTTTCTGAATGAACTCTCCTCATAGTCATTCCTCCACGTGAGGTTTCCCTCTTTCTTCACCAGCTTCTGCTGGATTTAGCTCAGGGAAATGATTGAAAAACAAATTGAAAAAATGTATTTAAAAACTATCTATGGGCTAAAAATGAAAGTTAACAACTAAAACATTATGGAAATCTCAAAAGCTGTTAAACACATAATTCAAATTGCTGTAAACTTTATAGTGACTACAGAAACAACCACATTTGTCTTTCAGAAAGAAAATGCTAGCTGAAGAGAAACAAGTTTTTTAAATAGAAATAATTTATTCTGGAAGACAGCTAGTGTTTCAGAGATGTTGTCCAGCCAGTGAATTGAATTTTGTTGAAATGAATTTGGCAAATAAAGCTAGACAGAGCTCAAGTTGCAAGGAATAATTAGGAAAAGATCAGGAATTGAAGAAGTCGAGCAATAATGGGCTGACAACTGGGAAGTTTCAAGAGGAGCAAAAGTTGAGACTGAGTTAAATTAGGCATAGCACTTTTCTCTCAGCTTTTATTTTACTTCTGAGAAAAGTATGTTTTCTCAGTAACAATCCTGGGATGTAAGTTCTGATAACATATCCTACAAAAGGCAAAGACAGGTTTCCTGAGGTCAACCTAAAGCAGCAGGTAAGGGCTGTGGAGCCCTTGGACATCAGAATAATGGTATTGCAAATGTGACTCAGTGTCTAAACCAAAGTTACACTAATGCACTTACAAAATCAATATTTTTTAGAAAGGTTCTTATTTTCTCTCATCCCCAGTTGGGTGTACTGAAATTCAGTTTTGGCACTAACCATCCAGAGTTAGCATAGACATTCAAGGTTACTTAAGACATCTACTGCCTTTCAGAGGTTCCCAGGCCTCCTGCATTTTTGATCCACTGACTATAAATTTAGGATTTCCCATGACACCCTCAGATTTGGTAATTCATTAGAATGATTTACATAAGTTGCAAAAGCACTACACTTTTGCAGTTTTATCATAAAATATACAAAACAGGAAGACCAGTCAAATAAAGAGACACATAGGATGATGTATTGAAAGGAACACAGAGCTCTGTATCCTCTCTCACTGGAATGAAGGTTTAATTTTCTCACAGCAAAACAACATGTTCACTAACTGGGACACTGCACTAAATGTCAGTATCCAAAGTTTTACTGGGGTTTTATTATGTAGAAATTACTGATTGATTCAATCATTGGCTGTATCATTTAGCTCAAACTCTTGCCCCCTTCATTCCCTGAACATTGGTCTGGCTTTAGTCCCATTACTCTAATTACCTGTTTGATCTTTCTTGTTTCTAGCCCCAATCCCAGAGTTATCTATAGGACACATTGAGTCACTTCATTCATATAACAACAAGAAAACCCAAAACAACCAACCAACCAACCAACAAACAAACAAACAAAAAAACTCCTACCACTTGAGAAATTCCAAGGATTTTAGAAGCTTCCTACAGGAACTCTGGACCAAGATCAGACAAACTCTTATAGTAGAAAAACATATATTTGCTGTTTTGAAATAAATATTCTGCTTTCTTAGCTAGATCACATTCTAATATCCTTTTCCCACTTTCATTCTCCTGGATAACCTGACAGAAATGTGGAAATAGGAATAATGATAGGAGATTTACATATATTACCTAGTAATCACCATTACAGCTTATATGATAGTATTTTATCCTATTTTTTAGATGAGAGAATTTAAGCATTGGAAAGTTGAGGAGCTTGTTTCAAGTCGTATACTTAGTAAGAGGTAAATCATACACTAGATTACGTTTTAATACCCCTTTCCTACTTTTATTCTCCTGGATAACCTGGCAGAAATGTGGAAATAGGAATAATAATAAGAGATTTACATATGTCAGCTAGCAATCATTACAGCCTATGAGATAGTATTTTATCCTAATTTTTAGATGAGAGGATTAAAGCATTGGAAAGATGAGTAACTTGCTTCAAATTATACACTGAGTAAGAAGCAAAGTCCGTGCTGGAAACCAGGACAAGTCAGGCCCAAAACCTAGACAGAGCAAGGGTAAACGTTGTTGTGGTCCATTACTTCTAGGACCTTAAATGTGAAACTGTTTTAGTATTTAGCTCAAAATGGATATCAAAAGTCTTTTGGTAACATTTTCCAAACTGTGTTATCAATTAGAGATAAGATTTATATTTGCTTTTTCTTGCAGGCCTCTACATTCAGCTAATGCAAAACAGTCCCCCAAGGTTTTAATTCATTCCAGCATTAACTCAAAAGTCCAAGTCCAAAGTCTTACCTGAGACAATGCAAGTCTCTTCCACCTATGAGCCTGTGAAATCAAAAACAATCTAGTTACTTCCTAAATACAATGGGGCTACATGTTACATTGGCTAAATACACATTGGCCAAAGTGAAGGGGCTACAGGCCCCATGCAAGTCTGAAATCCAGCAAAGCAGCCAAATCTTAAAGCTCCAAAATGATCTTGTTTGACTCCATGTCTTACACTCATGTTATGGTGATGCAAGGGGTGGGCTCCCATGGCCTTGGGAAGCTCTGTCCCTGTGAGTTTTCAGGGCACAGCCTCCCTCCTGACTGCTTTAACAGGCTGGCATTGAGTGTCTGAAGTTTTTCCAGTTTCATGGTGCAAGCTTTTGGTGGATTTACCATTTTGGGATCTGGAGGACAGTGGTCCCCTTCTCACAGCTCTCCTAGGCAGTGTCCCAGTAGGGACTCTATGTGGGAGTTACAACCCCACATTTCCCTTCCACATTGCCCTAGCAGAGGTTCTCCATGAGGGCCCTGCCCCTGCAGCAAACTTCTGCCTGGACATTGAGGCATTTACACACATCCTCTGAAATCTAAGTGGAGGTTCCCAAACCTCAATTCTTGACTTCTGTGCACCTGCTAGCTCAATACCATGTGGAAGTTTCCAAGGCATGGGGCATGCACCCTCTGAAGCTATAACTTGAGCTGTACTTTGACCCCTTTTAGTCATAGCTGGAGTGACTAGAATGCAGGACACCAAGTCCCTAGGCTGCACAGATCCAGGAGGTCCTGCACCCAGCCAACTAAACCATTTTATCCTCTTAAGCCTCCAGACATGTGAAAGGAGGGGCTGCCAGGAATATCACTGACATGTGCTGGAGACATTTTTCCTATTGTCTTGTCAATTAACATTTGGCTCCTTGTTACTTATTCAAATTTCCATAACTGGTTTGAATTTCTCCTCAGAAAATGGGTTTTTCTTTTCTATCGCATTGCTAGGCTGCAAATTTTCTGAACTTTTATGCTCTGCTTCCCTTTTAAACATAATTTCTAATTCCAAGCCATGTATTTGTGAATACATAAAACTGAATGTATGACATAATTGTGAATGACACAAGTCACCTCTTAAATGTTTTGTTGCTCAGAAATTTATTCTGCCAGATGACCTAAATTATCTCCCTCAGTTCAAAGTTCCACAAATCTCTAGGGCAGGTGCAGAATTCCATCAGTCTCTTCGCTAAAGCACAATAAGAGTCATCTTTTCTCTCTTCTCCAATAAGTTCCTCTTCTCTATCTGAGACAATCTCAGCCAGGACTTTATTGTCCATATCACTATCAGCATTTTGGTCAAAGCCATTCAGCAAGTCTGTAGAAAGTTCCAAACTTTCCAACAAGTTCCTGTGTTCTAAGCCCTCCAAGTCTCTAGGAAGCTCCAAACTTTCCCTCATTTTCCTATCTTCTTCTGAGCCCTCCAAAGTGTTCCAACCTCTGTCTGTTACCCAGTTTCAAAGTTGCTTCCACATTTTTCTTGTATCTTTACAGCAGCACTCCACTCTACTGGTACCAATTTGCTGTATTAGTCTGTTCTCACACTGCTAATAAAGACGTAACCAAGACTAGGTAGTTTATAAAGAAAAGAGGTTTAATGGACTCACAGTTCCACATGGTTGGGGAGGCCTCACAATCATGGCAGAGGCATAAGAAGAGCAAAGACATGTCTTACATGACAGTAGGCAAGAGAACACGTGCAGGAGAACTCCCCTTTAAAAAACCATCAGATCTTGTAAGACTATCATGAGAATAGCATGGTTAAAACTCATCCCCATGATTCAGTTACCTTCCACTGTGTCCCTCCCACAACATATGGGGATTATTATGATTCATGGTGAGATTTGGGTGGGGACACAGAGCCAAACCATTTTTAAAGATTCCCTGTAAAAATATCAACTTGAACAACTATCCACGCACAAAAATACCTTCACAAGAGATAAGGAAAGCAAGCGTGAGGTCACAGCACCTGGGTATAGCCTAAAAATATAGACACATGAAATGGAGTAAGAAGGATAGTCAAACATTAGTCATGTTATCCCTCTCTCAACTCTGGCCAGCACAGCATGAAAAGAGATACTTTCTGTGTGGGGGGGGAAAAAAAAAAAAAAGGAAGAAAGTATGTGTAGGACCTTGCCTTGGGCCCCAACACTGGGCTTGCCACAATAAAATTCAGCACTGGGAAGCCTCCATGGTCCCTACATCCAGGATAATACCTAAGGACTGAGTCAGTAGACCCACCCCAGTACCAAATGGGCACCAATAACCTGTGTAAGAGAGATTGCTTTTTGACCCACATCACCAACGACTGACTGCAATGGCCTTAAATTCTGAATAAACATCAGAAGCAAGCTAACTTTAAAAGCCAAGGGCTTTGGGTGTGTTCCAGAACTGCTTAAGATCCAGTGGCCATTGAATTTCAGTCCAAGCCTGCACCAACCTTGGTGGCCACATGACTCTAGTCCAGGCTGCACAAGCTGAAGCGATTCTAGGCTTAGGGTGCTTTCTAGTGCTACAAGGCTTCAGTGGCCATGCATTTAGATACCATACCAACTAGTCTGCACAGAATTTCTGGACAGATTTACTGATGGAGAACAGTCCCACACAAAGTCAAACTACAAAGATTAAAGCATTAACATTGACACATGACCATAAGGATCACGAAAAATCAGGAAAACATGTCACTAAATGGACAAAATAAGGTGCTAGTGACTAACCTTAAAAAGATGGAAATGTCTAAACCGCCTGGCAAAAATTCAAAATAGATGTGTTAAATCTCAGTGAACTTCAAAAAAATTCAGAAAAATAATTTTAAAATGTATCAAATAAATTTAACAGAAAGATTTAAACAATTTTAAAAACCAAATAGAAATTCTGGAAATAAAAATAAAATGAACAAGGAAAAAAACCACCATAGAGAGCATCAATGGCATAACTGATCAAAGATAATAAAGGATCTGTGAACTCAAAGACACGTTATTTGAAAATATAAAGTGAGAGGAGAAAAACATAATGAAAAGTCATAAAGAAAGCTTATGTGATTGGTAAGATAGCATCAAAAGGGCAAATTACCAGTCACTGACCTTCAGAACAGAATAGAGGAAGATAAAAGGGTAATAAGTTTATTTAATGAAATAATAGAATCAAACTTTCCCAGCCTGGAGAAAGATATAAATATCCCTGTGCAGAAAGGTCAAAATCTCTAATCTGATTCAATTCTAATGAGACTAATTCAAGACATTAACACTATCAAAGATTAAAGGAAAAGAGAAGGTCCTAGATGTAACAACAATAACAAAAACCAAACAGCAAATATCATATAAAGGAGTTCAAAAGCCAAACAAATAACTTCTATGAAAAAACCTTACAAGAGGAGAGAGTGGAATAATATATTTAAAGTGCTGAAGGAAAAGACTGTCAACCAAAAATACTGTACCCAAAAAACCATCCACAAGATGTGTGTGTGAGAGAGAAAGATTTTCCTAAGCATACAAAACATGAAGTTGTTCATTACCACCATACCTGTTCTACAAATAAATAAATAAATAAATAAATAAATAAAAACTAAAGAAAGTGTTTGAAGCTGAGAAAAAGATGCTAATGAGTAACATAAAAAAAATCTAAAAGTATAACACTCATTGAAAAAGTAAGTACACAGATTCAAAATACTCTAATACTGTAATGGTGGAGTGTAAATGACATATGTCTATTAAGAAGGTTAAAAGACAATTCCATTAAAGTAATAATAATTATAAAGATTCTTAAGGAATATGCAATATAAGAACGTGTAAATTGTGATGATTAAAATTCAAAATGTTGTGAGGAGCTGCATTAAAGTGTATGAAGGCTTGTTTGCTTGTTTTTATAATTAAAGTTATCAATACGTGTTATAACTGTAGGATAATTTTTCTCGGCCTCATGGTAACCACAAAGAAAGAGCCTAAAATACATATATCAAAACTAAGAAGTCAAGGATCAAACACGCTAATAAAGAATATCGAGGGGCGGAGAAAGATGGCCGAATAGGAACAGCTCCAGTCTCCAACTCCCAGCGCGAGCGACACAGAAGACCGGTGATTTCTGCATTTTCAACTAAGGTACTGGGTTCATCTCACTAGGGAGTGCCCGACAATCGGTGCTGGTCAGCGGCTGCAGCCCGACCAGCGAGAGCTGAAGCAGGGCCAGGCATCGCCTCACCTGGGAGGCGCAAGGGGGAAGGGAATCCCTTTTTCTAGCCAGGGGAACTGAGACACACACCTGGAAAATCGGGTAACTCCCACCCCAATACTGCGCTTTGAGGAAACGGGCACACCAGGAGATTATATCCCACACCTGGCCGGGAGGGTCCCACGCCCACGGAGCCTCCCTCATTGCTAGCACAACAGTCTGTGATCTACCGGCAAGGCAGCAGCGAGGCTGGGGGAGTGGCACCCGCCATTGCTGAGGCTTAAGTAGGTAAACAAAGCCGCTGGGAAGCTGGAACTGGGTGGAGCTCACAGCAGCTCCAGGAAACCTGCCTGTCTCTGTAGACTCCACCTCTGGGGACAGGGCACAGTAAACAATAACAAACGCAGCAGAAACCTCTGCAGATGCAAACGACTCTGTCTGACAGCTTTGAAGAGAGCAGTGGATCTCCCAACACGGAGGTTGAGATCTGAGAAGGGAC
>NW_012105109.1:4330-7812 GCF_000951045.1 Mandrillus leucophaeus | reverse complement strand
AGAAAGCAGGAAAGATCTAAAATTGACACTCTAACATCGCAATTAAAAGAGCTAGAGAAGCAAGAGCAAACACATTCGAAAGCTAGCAGAAGGCAAGAAATAACTAAGATCAGAGCAGAACTGAAGGAGACAGAGACAAAAAAACCCTCCAAAACATCAATGAATCCAGGAGTTGGTTCTTTCCAGTTTTTATCTGAGAATATTTTCTTTTTCACCATAGCCCTCTGAGGGCATCCAAATATCACTTTGCAAATTGCACAAGAACAGTCTTAGCGAACGGCTTCTTGAGGGGAAAGCTGTAACTCTGTGAAATGAATTCTCGGAACACAAAGCAGTTTCTCAGAAAGCTTCTTTCCAGTTTTTATCTGAGGATATTTTCTTTTTCCCCATTGCCCTCCATGGGCTTCCAAATATCACTTTGGAAATTTCACAAGGACAGTCTTAGCGAAAGGCTTCTTGAAGGAAAAACTGTAACCCTCTGAGATGAATTTACAGATCACAAAGAGGTTTCTTAGGAAGCTTCTGTCTCATTCTAAGGAAGGATATTTCCTTTGTCCCTATAATCTTCCTAGGGATCCGAAATATCAGTTCTCAGATTCCACAGAAATACGGCTAGCAAACAGGTCCAAGAAATACAGCTGTAACTCAGTGAGTGAAAGTCACACATCACAAAGCAGTTTCTCAGAAAGCTTCCTTCCAGTTTTTATGTGAGGATATTTTCTTTTTCACCATAGCCCTCTATGGGCTTCCAAATATCACCTTGCAAATTCCACAAGAACAGTCTTAGCGAACGGCTTCTTGAGGGAAAAACTGTAACTCTGTGAGATGAATTCACAGAACACAAAGCTTTTTCTCAGAAAGCTCCTTTCCAGTTTTTATCTGAGGATATTTTCTTTTTCACCGTAGCCCTCCATAGGCTTCCAAATATCTCTTTGCAAATTTCACAATAACAGTCTTAGCGAAAGGCTTCTTGAGGGGAAAGCTGAAACTCTGTGAGATGAATTTACAGATGACAAAGAGGTTTCTCAGAAAGCTTCTTTCTCATTTTTATCGCAGGATTTTTCCTTTGGCCCTATAGTCTCCCAAAGGATTCGATATATCAATTCTCAGATTCCACAGAATAAGGCAAGCAAACTGTTCCACGAAACACAGCTGTAACTCAGTAAGTGAAGTCACACATCCCAAAGCAGTTTTTCAGAAAGCTTCTTTCCAGTTTTTATCTGAGGATATTTTCTTTTTCCCCATAGATCTCCATGGGCTTCCAAATATCACTTTACAAATTCCACAAGAACAGTCTTAGCCAACAGCTTCTTGAGGGGAAAGCTGTAACTCTTGCAAATTCCACTAGAAGAGTCTTACGGAAAGGCTTCTCTAGGGGAAAGCTGTAACTCTGTGAGATGAATTCACAGGTCACAAATAAGTTTCTCAGAAAGCTTCTCTCTCATTTCTATTGCAGGATATTTTCTTTGACCCTATAGTCTTCCAAGGGATCAGAAATATCGGTTCTCAGATTCCACAGAAATAAGGCTAGCAAACACCTCCACGAAATACAGCTGTAACTCAGTGAGTGGAAGTCACACATCACAAAGCTGTTTCTCTGAAAGCTTCTTTCCAGTTTTCATCTGAGGATATTTTCTTTTTCACCATAGCCCTCTATGGGCTTCCAAATATCACTTTGCAAATTGCACAAGAACAGTCTCAGCGAACGGCTTCTTGCGGAGAAAGTTGTAACTCTGTGAGATGAATTCACAGAACACAAAGCAATTTCTCCGAAAACTCCTTTCCAGTTTTTATCTGAGGATATTTTCTTTTTTCCCATAGCCCTTTAAGGGCTTCCAAATATCAGTTTGCAAATTCCACAACAACAGGCTTAGCGAAAGACTTCTTGAGGGGAAAGCTGTAACTCTGTGAGATGAATTCACAGATCACAAAGAAGTTTCTCAGAAAGTTTCTTTCTCATTTCTATCGGAGAATATTTCCTTTGGCCCTATAGTCTTCCAAGGTATCCGAAATATCAGTTCTCAGATTCCAAAGAAATAAGGCTAGCAAACAGCTCCACGAAATACAGCTGTAATGCAGTGAGTGGAAGACACACATCACAAAGCAGTTTCTCAGAAAGCTTCTTTCCAGTTTTTTTCTGAGGATATTTTATTTTTCACCACAGCCCTCCATGGGCTTCCAAATATCACTTTGCCAATTCCACAAGAACACTCTTGACGAACGGCTTCTTGAGGGGAAAGCTGTAGCTCTGTGAGATGAATTCACAGAACACAAAGCAGTTACACAGAAAGCTTCTTTCCAGTTTTTATCTGAGGATATTTTCTTTTTCCCTATATCCCTACATGGACTTTGAAATATCCCTTTGCAAATTCCACAAGAACAGTTTTACCGAAAAGCTTTTTGAGGGGAAAGCTGTAACTCTGTGAGATGAATTGACAGGATACAAAACAGTTTCTCAGAAAGCTTCTTTCCAGTTTTTATCTGAGGATATTTTCTTTTTTCTCAAGGCCCTCCATGGGCTTTAAAATATCACTTTGCAAATTACACAAGAACAGTCGCAGCGAACGCCTTCTTTAGCGGAAAGCTGTAACTCTGTGAGATGAATTCACAGAATGCAAAGCAGTTTCTCAGAAAGCTTCTTTCCAGTTTTTATCTGAGGATATTTTCTTTTTCACCATAGCCCTTTATGGGCTTCCAAATATCACTTTGCAAATTCCACAAGAACAGTCTTAGCGAACGGCTTCTTGAGAGGAAAGCTGTAACTCTATGAGATGATTTCACAGAACACGAAGAAGTTTCTCAGAAAGCTTCTTTCTCTTTTCTGTCAGAGGATATTTCCTTTCGCCATATAGTCTTCAAAGGGATGCGAAATATCAGTTCTCAGATTCCACAGAAATAAGGCTAGCAAGCAGCTCCACGAAATACAGCTGTAACTCTGTGAGAGGATGTCACACATCACAAAGCAGTTTCTCAGAAAGTTTCTTTGCAGTTTTTCTCTGAGGATATTTCCTTTTTCACCATAACCCTCTAGTGGTTCCAAATATCACTTTGCAAATTCCACAAGAACAGTCTGAGCGAACGGCTTCTTGAAGGGAAAGCTGTAACTCTGTGAGATGAATTAACAGAACACTAACCAGTTTCTCAGAAAGCTTCTTTCCAGTTTCTATCTGAGGATATTTTCTTTTTCACCATATCCCTCCATGGTCTTCCAAATATCACTTTGCAAATTCCACAAGAACAGGCTTAGTGAGCGGCTTCTTGAGGGGAAAGCTGTAACACTGTGAGATAAATTAACAGAACACTAGGCAGTTTCTCAGAAAGCTTCTTTCCTGTTTTTCTCTGAGGATATTTTCTTTTTCACCATAGCCCTCCATTGGCTTCCAAATATCACTTTGCAAATTCCACAAGAACAGTCTTAGTGAAAGGCTTCTTGAGAGGAAAGCTGTAACTCTGCGAGATGATTTCACAGAACACAAAGAAGT